>NC_058130.1:649579805-649879805 GCF_016433145.1 Gracilinanus agilis
TACTCTCTCTCTCTCTCTCCTACTCTCTCTCTATCTTTCTCTCTCTCCCCCCTCTGTCTGTCTCTATCTCTCTGTCTTTCTCTCTGTTTTTCCATTTCTATATATCTATGTCTCTCCATATACATGTATTTATACATATATTTCATAAATATCATGCATTTACTTGTAGAAGTAAATATACATATATTAAAAATATAAACTCCTTAAGAACAAGGACTTTTATTTTGGCTTTTGTATCATCAGTCCCTAGCATGAAACAAAAAGGGTCCTAAGAATATAAAAGAAGATACACATGAAAAAATATTACAATAAAAGAAATTATAGGATAAATGTGTGAGGAGAGACAAAGAGAGAGAAGCAGAAATAGACTGAGATGGAGGTTAAAAATAATACCAAATTTTTAAGCACAGAAGATAAATGTATCCTTTTACAAAGCTAGGAAAAACAAACAAACAAACAACAACAACAACAAAAGAGCAGGTTTAAGAATTGAAAATGATTAATTTGGTTTCTTCCATATTGATCTCAACATAGCATATGCATTTGTATTTATAAAGTAATGACTTTTTCCAATCATAATTTTGGATTAGGTTGATTAAAAGATGACTTTAAATAGTCACAATACTGTTGGTTATATATCTAAACA
This sequence comes from Gracilinanus agilis, assembly GCF_016433145.1. NCBI lineage: Eukaryota > Metazoa > Chordata > Mammalia > Didelphimorphia > Didelphidae > Gracilinanus > Gracilinanus agilis. The sequence continues at coordinate 649,580,452 of NC_058130.1, forward strand.
TTCTCAATAAATGTTAGCAAATTAATCAATTTAAATATCTTTACCCTGGAAGAGGGTATTAGATATTGACAAATCTTAGCCAACTTGAAATAATCAAAATGGGATTTAATTTTGTCATATTGAAATAGGAATAAGCTTGTTTTTCTTGGCCATCAAGGAACAATTATGGCCAAGAGACAGAACTTACAAAGAGGGGAATTTAGCCTCCTGTAGGAAAAAAAAACCTTTCTAACAATTATAGCTATCCAAATATTTTTTAAAGCTATTCAAAATCCAAAAACCCTTAGGAGGTAGTAAGTTTCCCATTACTGGAGATCTTCACAGTTTGGGTGACCACTCATCAGGACTAAGAAAATTCTTGTTTAAGTTCTGGTTCATTTTGGTGGCCTCAGAGGCCCTTTCCAGTTGTAATGATCATCCATTTTTAAAGATCAATGTGGGATTCTGTAAATCATCCTAAAAATGTTTTTAGCAAAGAAAACCAATTTTGACTAAAGAAGTTAGGTAGGTTAAGTTTTATTTCTAAATGAAAACATTCTAAAGAATTGAAATAGTTCAAATTATTTTACCCCAAATATATGTGTGCATGAGCTCCCATATACATCTAGAGCTATGCATTGTCAATAGAAATTTTCTTTAAGTGAATACTGACTGGCTCCTACCCTTAAGCTTAAAATATTATTTGAATGTTTCAAAGCTCTTTTAAAAAACAAAAAGCATGTATGAACAGGATGGATTTGCTAAGCTTAAAATAAGCCTAATTTTGTGAGTTTTTTTTAAATTTATTCAGTAAGATAATTATTGAATTATCAAGAGGAGCTTATGGGGGGAATTCACTAAGAACAAAGGCATTTGAGAGAATAATGACAGGCTATTTAGAGACAGTTGTGGTCATGTGCCAGTAAGAGTGAACATTTTGAATAGTCATAGATTTATCTCTGTTCCTTCTAGCCTGTGAAAATGATTTTGAACAAATAAAGTTCTTCTTAACTTTCACCCAATTTGAGAACTAAACTGAGAGAGCCTCTTTTTTGAGCTTCTGAGTTCTGACAGATAACTGGTTCACCACTTCCTGGGGTTAGACAGCACACAATATAGGCATGAAGGGGTTATGCAAGCCTGTGGCCAACCCATTTCTCATTTTTCTCTAACCCATACCAATAACTCTACCTAAAAAGAGTTTTGCTGTAAAGTCAATAGACCATTTTTTTTCCAGAAAAGCTGGGTAGTTTGGGTAACTGGGAATCCCAATTTACACATTTGATTTTGAAGCTATAAAATTGAACTTGAGAATAGCCTCTCTATAACCCCCCTACCTAAACATCCCATTCTTTCACTCTTGGGGAAGCCTCTAAGTCAGGGGTCAGCAACCTTTTTGGCCGTGAGAGCCATAAATGCCACATTTTTAAAAATGTAATTTTGTGAGAGCCGTACAGTGCTCACAGTGAGCTCCTGTAACAGCGCCTGAAAAATAAATTGACTTTATGGCTCCTGCAGAAAGAGCCATATGTTGCTGACCACTGCTCTAAAGCCTTGTTCAGACACTAAGCTATTACTCTAATCAACATTTATAAATTGTATTTCACAATTTTAAATGGTCAAAAACAGCCTAAATCTATACAATTCATCTAAATGGAACTCTAGCCTAGGTTGAGTTAACTGGACTCTTGAGTTAACTCTTAGCTCTCTGCTACCGAATATTCCAAAATCAAAAACAATATTTTGTAATGAAAAAAAACAAAACAAAACAAAACATTGAAAGTGGATCATTAGTCTAGCACCCAGAGAAAAAGCATTACATGGTCCTCATTCTTATTCCTCCACAATTCTTAAAAAGAAAATTCTTAAAAAAAAAAAAAAAGAAAGAAAAGAAAATTCTTTAATAGTTGCATTAGATAAAAATACTCAGGGTTAGCCATTCTCATGCTACCCTCTACTGGCTGGTTTTAAGAACACATTAGTATTTGAGTCTGGTTTCATGGTCTCTCCAAAGATTACCATCTGATGCCATTTGTGTGGGTTTTGTTTTTGGCAAAGATTCAATGAAGCTCATATTTGCATATTATTCCAGCCCCCTGTCCCTCTTTGTGTTCTTCTATCCCTCACTAGAGTGAAGCTCTTTGAAAGAAAAGACTAACTTTTTTGCTTTTTTATTTTTTAAAATCCTTAGTGCTTAGCATAATGTCTCATACATAGTAAGTACTTAATAAATCTTCCACCTAGCTAGCTCTATTCCCCCACATTTGTAGAATTATTTTTGCTCAATAGTCCCATTTAAATATGCATTCTGATTATTTGTATATCATTTGTTATATATTTTGCATTTCTTTTTACTGATATTCATTAGCCATAATTTCTTTTATGATGATTTTTATTTGGGTAAAGTATTCATTTTTAATCTTTGCTCTCAGCCCTTATCTATAATGTATTCATAATGGCATTAATGCAGGAATTACCAAAATGAGTCAGACATACTTCTATTCAAAGAATGTCATGTAGCCTGCCTTGCAAACTAGAATTTTCTTTTATACTCAGTAGAAGAAACTAGTAGTGCTAAAAAATGACTATTACTCAAAATAACAACGAGAAATTGAGTTGTTAATTTTTAATATTCTCTTAATGACCTTAAAGAACCCGGACTTTTCTCGAAAGGTCTATTTTTTTTAAGGATGTCCTTAGAGTCATCTGGATGGTACATTGAATAGAACAATGAAGTCAGAACCTTACTAGCTATTCACTTAACATCCATCTACACCAGTTTCCTTGCCTGTAAAATAGGGCTAAAAATAATACCTACCTTCCAGGATTGTTGTGAGGATGATATGAGATGATATTTATAAATTGTCTTGAAAACCTTAAAACACTGTATAAATGCTAAGAATGATGATGATGGTGATGCTGCATGGCTACAAGTCATGGAATATCATAATCTTTGAGGAATCAAAATTGAAGGTTGCCGAAAAGATAATGGAAAATGACATGGTGAATATATGTAGGATATGCTAAATCACCAGTGAAGAACCGTACAAAAAAGAAAAAAAGATATCATCAGAGAAATATATGTCTAGGAAAGAAAGCAGATCAATCATGTAAGGAGAGGGAGGAGGAAAAAATCCATGGACAACCTACACACTCCATTGTTATCCACGTAAATAATAAGGTATCTAAAGGAAGATCTCCAACATGTTGGGTGTATTCCATTTGGAGGATTTGAGGAAGAAGTGAACAAGACATATAGACAAATAAAAGGACTGGGTCAGCCTATAGTCTGAATCATGATATGCTGCTCTCTGTCCATAAAGATCTTGTGTTCTGTCGTTGCCAGTTATGATACAGACATAAGCAAATATGATAGGATCATGGTTGGGGCACAGGAAAAATCCTCTTGGAAATATTTTTTTGCCATTGCAGTCAAACTCATTGTGACTCTAAAGATGAGAAAGTGATCATATTTTTAGAGGATCCTTTTAGATAGATCTAGAGTGTCAAGACATAAGAGAATCCATTCAGTACAATATCTTAATTTTATAGATGAGGTCACTGTAGCCAGAGAACTTAAACAACTTTGTCAAAATCACATAGACAACAAGAGGTGAAACCACAACTCATGCTTTGACTCTAGTCTTTCTTGCACTTTACAATAATTTTGCTTCTCTAGCTGAGGGCTGGGTAAGGGTAGATCAGTAAAGGAGACCTAGACTGAGCAGTCGAGTGTGAGATAAAACACAAAGATACCATCATCACTGAAGCCATAGGAGAAGGAGGTAGCAAAGAAAAAGAGGTTTTGCCTAAAATTCCTAAAACTGCAGAAATGTCAAAGAAGATGAAGACTAAGAAAAGAGTAATGCATGCTTGTATGGGATATTAAGAATACCCTGTATCTTTCTTTTTCCATAACAACCAATAACACAGATGGTATAAATACCATTAACCCCATTTTACAGAGAATCAAGGCTATAAGCAGTTAAGAGACATGCCCATGATAAGGAAAATAGTCTCCACGATAAGATCAGAATCCATCTCATGATTCCCTGGCCAACAGCCTTATATATCATGCCATGTTATCTCAAAAACAGTTCAGAAGAATATTTGAATAATCTGAGCATAAGTTTAAAGCTGGAGAGAACATTAGAGACTATTTAATGCAACTCCCTCAATTCACGGACAAAGAACTTGAGTCACAGAAGTTAAGGGACTTGTTCAATGTCATATAAGTAGTGTTTATCAGGATCTGAACCCAAGTCTTCTTGCCTCCAATCTTGTACCCAATTCACTATGTTATGTGGCCTCTCCCATTACAGAAGAATCTGAAGTTGAATTGCAAGGTGGTTGGAGAATGAGAAGATAGTGAGATGACATCAGCAAGAAATATCTGAAGATCTCTGTCTAGGACTTTTGGCAAAAAAAGAGAGGTGCAATAGGAAATGATTGGTTTATGGAAAGGCAGTATCAAAGAAATATTTGTAAATGGTAAATAAAGACAAATATAGGGGGCAGCTGGGTAGCTCAGTGGATTGAGAGCCAGGCCTAGAGATGGGGAGATCCTAGGTTCAAATCTGACCTCAGACACCTCCCAGTTGTGTGACCCTGGGCAAGTCACTTGACCCCCATTGCCTACCCTTACCACTCTTCTGCCTTGGAGCCAATACACAGTGTTGACTCCAAGACCAGAAAGTAAGGGTTTAAAAAAAAATAAAGACTGAAAACTAGAAGGAAAAAATATTCACACATGAATCCCTATGTTCTTTAAGGGAGAATTACAATTCCCTATCATCTATTACTTTTTAAAAAAAGAATAAAAAGAAAGCTATATATATATACATGTATATATATATATATAGTTTATATATGTGTATGAATGTTGGACCCATCCCCACCAAAGAAATACATGTAATTATACAACCAATTCAGCCCTTATTTTAGTAGGCAAGCTGTTTGGCATATGTATGAAGGTCTTTTCCTTATTAAGTTCTCATTGTACTTAGTTTCTATTTTTGCCTTTTATCTCAGGAAATGCATTTCTAATTGCCTTTATAACCAATGAAGAAAGTTTCTGTAAACCAGATGTTAGGTTAAAAATTAATTTTAGGACAAAGGTTGCAAATGTAAACATCCATTTTCCAAGTTTTTCATGCTATCCTTTTCTTAGAAATAGTTCCATACTGTGGTCAACCATTTGCTATTTTGTCTCATTTTCATGCTAAAGAAATTCCTTCCCAGAGAATGTCCCTTTCTTAGACCAAGTAGAAAGCTACCCACAGGCTATGATTTAAGAGACTTCCAAGACCTTGCATGTTGCTCCTCCCCAAACTGCCAGGCACTGCTTACTTCTCCTCCCATCCCAGCCTTGAAATTCCTGAATCACCAGTTATTAACAGGTGAAACAACAGACTCTTGGAGAAATTTCAGAAAGGTTAAGAGGCCCATGTGCTATGTGGGACTACCCCTTACCTTCCCACCCACCTCCTTAGCATATTTGAGCAGATTTAATCAAAATGCCCAATGAGCCCTTTGAACCTTCAAGGCAAAGATTCTTAACCTTGATGGTGCTGTGTGTTCCTTTAGATCAGTGGTTCCCAAACTTTTTGGTCTACCGTCCCCTTTCCAGAAAAAATATTACTTAGACCCCTGGAAATTATTTTTTTAAAATTTTAATAGCAATTAATAGGAAAGATAAAAGCACATGTGGCCATCACCTCCTTCCTAGATCGCTGCAGCACCCACCAGGGGACGGTACCTCCCACTTTGGGAATCACTGCTTTAGAGGATAGGCTTATGTCATATCAGACTGTCCAAAGTGGGCCGTGACACAATAGAAAAAAAATAAGAAAGAAAGAAAGAAGCTAAGGACCTGGATAGAACTTTAGGAAAATTAAAGATGAGAGTTCTCTGTTGATAACTAAATGGAAATAGGAAGGAATTTCCAAACCCTCCACCTCAAAATGTCACCTTTACATTAAATGCCCATTTATTAGGGAATAAAGACCTCTAAAAATATAAAAAAGCTGAAATATCAAACATTACTTAATTATCCCAATTCAATATGCATTGTATTCAATAAAGATTCCTTTAAAAAGTAAAAAGTAATTGACTTAAAAATATGACTAAAGTATTGGTAGGTAAAAATACATTTTATAGAAGCAATTGAAAATTCCATTAAAAACTAATGAACAAGGGGGCAGCTGGGTAGCTCAGTGGATTGAGAGTCAGGCTTAGAGACAGGAGGTCCTAGGTTCAAACCCGGCCTCAGCCGCTTCCCAGCTGTGTGACCCTGGGCAAGTCACTTGACCCCCATTGCCCACCCTTACCAATCTTCCACCTATGAGACAATACACCAAAGTACAAGGGTAAAAAAAAACAAAACAAAAAAAAAACAAAAACAAAAAAACAAAAAAACTAATGAACAACATAACAAAATGATGGGATATAACTAAAGAAATTCTTAGGAGAAAATTTAGTTCTCTGAACATTTTCATTAACCAAAAAATGAACAAACTAAGTTCATAACATTTAAAACGTGCTTAAAAACAAGAAATTAAAAACCACCAGTTAAGGACAAAAAAATTAAAGAATTTAACAAAATTAGAAGCAAAAAGAACTATAAACATAAATAAAAAGAGAACATTTAACTAAACTAATAAGACAGATAAATATATAAATAATATACAACATACAAATATCTAATACAATTTTAATGAGAATAAAAGCAAATTACATATAATGTTAACATACTTCAAAATTGAAGATGAAAGAAAAATTATTAAAACTATTTTGCCCAACTAAGTGCTAAGAAAACTGAAAACTAGAGGAAGTGAATGAATAATTACAAATATATAAATTATCAAGGTTAGAAAAAGAAATAATAGGTTATTAATATAATCCAATATGTAAAAAAAAGAAATTAAACAAGCCATTATTGAATTTCAAAAGAATTCACACCTAATGGTCTGAGCTATATAATCAGATGGATTTACTAGCAAATTCTATCAAATTTTCAAGGAACAATTTTAAAATGATATAAAATATTTCTAATCTCATTCAAAATACAAATATGGTCTTGATATCTAAACCAGGGAAAAACACATCATAGAAAGAAAACTATAGATCTATATCCTTATTGAACATTGACACAAAAATATAAAATAAAGCATTAACAAGTAGGTTATGAAAACATAAATGAAAGATCATGCAATGTGACCATGTTGGGTTTATCCCAGCAATATAATAAGTTCACTTCAACATAAAAAAACCTATAAATATAGTTAATCATGGGGAAAATATAAATAACAAAAACCATGAGATTATATCAATAGATGTAGAAAAGAATGTTTTAAAAATACAACACACTTTTCTTTTTAAAACTCTAGAAAGCATAGGAATCAAAATATTTCTTTATTATGGTCAATATTTATCAAAATTCAAAAGCAAACATTATATAAATTGAAGAAAAATTAGAACCTTACTTTACCTCATCTAAAAAGATGAGGTAAAGTAAGGTTCTCCATTATTACCAATTAGCTATTTAACATAGTGTCCTTAGATATTCTATTCTGACCCACATATTTTACAGGCTGCACTACTGGCTCATTAAATTTTCTCTAGCATACCACAAAGACTTCTTCTTCCTGGAAGTTAACTTTACTCCTTGACTTCTCACAGTGAGGTTACTTCCTACCATTCTGTTCTCTGAATGACTGGTTCCTCCTCAAACCTCCATCTTACGTAAGATTTTCAAGCAAACTCTATCTTCATTTCTCTCCAGAATGCCATGAGTAACACTCATAGCCTTCTCTACCATGCCCCAAGTTGGTTACTCCTTTTAGCCCCTGTTAGCTTTCTTTTATTTGTTGTTTTCCCCTGTCAAAATAGAAGCTCTTTGAGAGTAGGGACTACATTTCTGCTTGTATTTGTATTCCCAGTGCTTAGTACAGTAACTAGCACATAATAAAGGCTTAAAAATATTTGCTGGCTTATTGACGTGACTAGTAATGCTATATGTAACAATAAGAGCTGAAAGAGAAATCAAAGTAGTAAGTATAGGAAACGAGGAAACAAAAACATTACTGTTAGCAAATGATTTACTTAGAAAACCCTATAAAGTCAATAAAAAATTCATTTAATCAATAGTCAGCAAAGTTTCCCGATATAAAACAAATCCCTGTAAATCATTAGAATTTCTATGTGTTACCAATAAAACTGAACAGGAAGATCTAGAGAGAAAAATTCCATTCAAAACAACTATAGAAGCTGTAAATTATTTAGGAATGTAACTACCAAGAAGCAGCCAGGAACTGTATGAATTGAACTCTAAAACCTATCTGAAGAAAGAAAGTCATATTTGAATAATTAAAAACGCACTGCATTCTCAATTAAATAGAACCAATGTAATTATAAAATGATAATATTATTTAAATTTAGTTTTCCAGCATTACACCAAACTCCACAAAAATATTTTATACAACAAGAAAAACTAATAATGAAATTCACGTGGAAGAACACAAGCTCAAAAATCTCAACAGTACTAGTGAAAGAAAAAAGTAGGAAAGATATCTATCAATGGCAGACATCAAAATGTACTCCAAAAGGAATTGATATTAAAGAGTTTGGTAAATATTTTCAAAAATAAATCAATTGGTCAGTGGAACAGATTAACAATAGAACATACAGAAGTAAAAAAAAATAATTTTAATAGATCTAAACTCCTCAGTTAGTGGAAGTAGGAGTAAATATTTAACAAAAACTTCTGGGAAAATTGGAAAACTAGCAGAAATTAGGTTTAGACCAGCACCTCATTCTATATCAATATGAGCTCCGAATGGATACATAACCTAGATTTAAATAAAGGTCAGATCATCAACAAATTAGAGAAGCAATGAAGAAATTACTTTTCTTTTGATAAAGGGAGAATTCATGATTAAACAAGCAATAGAGAGAATCATGCAAGATAAAATAGTTGTGATTGTATAAAAATTTTAAATTTGGATGCAATTAAAATTAGAAGGGAACTGGGTCAATTTCTCAAATACAGTTCTCTTTTTTCAAAATACATAAGAAACTGATTCAAATTCAGAAACCTAACAGCCATTTCCCCAATGTAGTCAAAGGGTATGAACAGGAAGTTTTATAAGGAACAGATCCAAGCATCAATAGCCAATACAAAAAAGAAAAGAAAAGAAAAGAAAAGCTAAAAATCATTAATAATAACAGAAATTAAAATTAAAGCATCTTTGAGGTTCTATCTCCCACTCATCAGACTGACACAGATGACAAAAAATAGGTAAAGGACACATGTTGAAAATGCCAAGAGAAAACAAGTACACTATTTCAGTATTGGTGGAGTGATAAATTAGTCCAGGCATTCTGGAAAACCATTTTGATATGTGCCTGAAAAATTACTAAACTGTGCATGCAATCTGATCCAGCTATACTACTATTAGGACCATATTCCAAACAGATCAAAGAAGGAGGAAAGGAAACCATGTATGAAGAAATATTTATAGCATCTCTAAAAACTAAAAAATAAGGGTCAAAATCCTATTGGGGAATGGCTAAAAAATTATTGTATCTGAGCATAATGCAGTAATATTATGCCAGAAACAAATGACCAAATGGACACCAGAGAAATCTGGAAAACCTTTATTAAGCAGAGAAGAGTGAGGAAAATTAAGAGAACATTTTATAAAATGCTAAAATATTATACATAAAAACAACTTGGGAAGACTTTAAGACAATACAAATCACATACCCAAAAAACTGAAGGTGAAACATGAACTTCACTTGCTGAAAGAGAGAAGATGAAAACATATATTTTCAGGTTTGGACAATAAGGGAATCTTTTTGGTCTATTCAATATTTATTTTTGATGAGGGAGGAGTAAGAGAGGAGAGATAATTTGGAACTCAAAATTTTAGAAAACAAATGTTAACAAATTAATCTGAAATAGAGTGGAGAAGATAGCAAAGTGAATATTACATTCCCTCCAGCCCATTAATAGTTCTCATTTTTGTTTTATAATGATGATAGAACTAAAGACCTCCTTTGATCCTTCATTTCTGGATGAAGGTATCAATTAGGTTCTCTGAGACTCTCCCAATAAAGCTCTAGCTGGAGATGCTTTGAGGAATGTACTTAATATCCAAAGATCAACCTTTTTCAACATGGTTGAGGTTTATCACCCAATGGGTGGCTACTGGTATATGATGAAGTTTTTGGCTGTGATACCTCATGAAACATGGAAGGATTACTATACCAGGCTTATCATGGCCAATGAGATAATGTACCTTTGAAAGTAAAATGAAAAAAAAAAATCTTTGAACTTCACTGTGGATATATTGCTTAAAACTATGTTTTCATTGCCTAGAATTTCCTTGTTAATGTTAAATCAGCCTCATTAAGGCTGAAATTTTTACATGAAAACCTGAAGGATCCATGATTTTATCAGCATGGGGAATGTCTTGTATAGGGACTAGGTGTTGCCTGAAACACATAAGTGACTTCCCCAGGGACAGGAAGTTAATAGTAGAGATCAGATTTTATCTAAGGTCCTTCTGATTCTAAGCCCATCCATCATGCTGGGAAAATACATTTTGGAAAAGAACTGTAAACATTATAAGAACACTTTAAAATTTTAATATCTGGTACAGAATTTGGAACCATAATTAGCTAATTTCATGCCTTTCATAGTTCTAATCCCTTTTCAAATATCAACCACTTAGTTCCCCATTCTGCATTTTACAGAAGACTCCTGTGATAACTCGGAGGACACTGATTTTGTAAATTAAATATTTAGGGGACCCCAATCTTGGGAAGACTCATCTGATAGGGGCATAGAGCCATGTGTTTTAATTTGCCAGTGTGACAGGAGAGATTCCTGACCAGCAGGAGTCAAGAGATGTAACTGTATGAGGACTAGAGTGAAAACCTGCCCAACTAGAAAATATTAGGGGAAGGGTTTAGATCAGTGGTTCCCAAACTTTTTTGGCCTACCACCCCCTTTCCAGAAAAAATATTACTTAGCCCCCTGGAAATTATTATTTTTTTAATTTTAATAGCAATTAATAGGAAAGATAAATGCACCTGTGGCCATCACCACTTCCCTGGATCGCTGCAGCATCCACCAGGGGGCGGTAGTGCCCACTTTGGGAATCACTGGTTTAGATTAAGCCTAAAAAGCCAGTGGTGACATGGGGATCTCTCTGCCATTTTTTGACTTATGAAAGAAGCTCTCTCACTGGTGAGCAATACCAGGGTTTATTTAGGTAAGCCAACTCTGTTAAGTAGGGCAGCATGGGGCTGGGGCAGAAGTGGGTAGGCAGGAACCAGGGCTGATTGGGCACCTAGAACCTGATGAAGTAGCAGCAATGTAGCTGGTGACTTTGGGTTGTTAGGCTGGTAACCTTCTCTCTCTTTCTTTCTCTTTACTAATAAATACTTATAAATTTAGTATAAAGCCTCCAAGATTAATTTTTGTTAATTACACTATTATATATAAGTGGACCCATTATTTGGTCATTTAGGCAATAAACTGTAAAGGAAATTAAAATATTTACTCGCCTTGGCTTCCATTACAAAACTATTTCAATAATAACAGTTGATGTTTATACAGTGCTTTCTGGTTTGCAAAGTATTTGACATGAATTATTATCTCCATTCTATAATTAGGGAAACTGAAGCCAAGGGATATTAAGTGACTAGGTACAAAGTCACATTGCTAAGGGTATGAAGCAATATTAAAATCAAGTCTTCCTGACTCTAAGCCTGGTGTACTATCCACTACCAATATAGCCCCCCAAAATTGTCTTCTAAACATATTTGAAGAAAATATTTTAAATAATCTAAAACCAGGAAGACGAGTTCAGATCCCACTTCTGACTCATACTGACAGTGTGATGTTAATAAAAAAAAAAACAGTCAGCAAGCATTTATTAAGCTCTTACTATGGACAAGGAAGGCACGATGTATACCATGTACATTTTTTACTTCAAAGAGCTTACATTCTCCATGGGAGAAAACAGCTTTGAAAAGGAGCTAAAAGCAGGAATCCAGAATGAGGTAGGGGTGATAATGAAGCCACTCAGGGCAGAGAAAGTCTTGTGGAGAGTCAGGAATGAATTAATTCTGGAAAGGAATGAAGACATGGTTGGCCTAGACCCCATCCTTAAATTGGAGAAAGAAAATCCCCGCCAATTAGAAAGTGAGGCCTGAGGTTTGGAGGGGTATTCCAGCAGAAGGAGTAGCCCAGGGTAGGGTGACCTCCCAGAGGAAGAGGGTTTTTTGGCATGGCAGACAAAGTCCTGTGGAGATGTGTCAGTAGTGCAGCCTGGAGAATCTATGATTCATAGATTCCCAGAAAGTCTATCTCCTGGTCAGATGTGGTCTGGAGGTCTCTATTATAATGGCTGTCTGTGGGGGTCTGGAATGCTGCTGGCAAGAGACAGTATTAACTGAACTTCTTAGCACAACACTGCTCACCTCATGACAGAAAGATGATAGACTCGTGTGCAGAACAAGAAAAGCATTTTTGGACATGATCAATGTAGGAACTTGTTTTGGTTGACTGCTTTTGTGATACAGAGGTTTTGTTTTGTTTTGTTTTTTCCTCTCTCTCTCTCTCTCTCTCTCTCTCTCTCTCTCTCTCTCTCTCTCTCTCTCTTCTCCCCAGTGGATGGGGAAGGTAGAAGGGAGGGGTGGGGAATGAATACTTGATGAGTTCATTTTTCTGTACTATTTTTCCTCTTTCTTTTAGAATATTTTTTACAAAGAATGTCCTGCTGGGTGAGGGAGAAGGAAGAATATATTAAAAAGAAATATAATGTAAAACCGAAAAGATAACATTAAAAAGAGAAAATAATCACGTAAAGAATTGGATGTTCCACATTCAATTCAGAAATATCAAAACCAATTCTGCTTTAGTTTGCAAACTGAAACATCACTTCTACCATTGGAAGCTAAGAGATGAGTTTCTCAGAGCTAGGATGCTATCAGTGACCGTTTAGACCAATCTCCTACTGACTTTGGAGGAGGCAAACACTTGAAAATTCAGTACAAAGTAGTCCTCATGAGGATATGAGGTCTAAATCAGGTTGCCCATGTCAGATAAGGAGCTCAGCACTTAATTAAAGCAGCTGCATAAACAGCTCTTAGAGAATAATAAGTGGCTAAATTTGGAACCAGTAATCTCTCTCCAAGGAGGCATCATAAGCCAAAGGCTGAAAAGAATGATAAGTTTGCTTTAAGGGAAAATTTTTCTCCTGTGAAGGATCAGAATGCAAAGATTGCAAGAATCATAATGTCTACATAGAGGTACCTCAATACGTTTTTATCAGTCTTTTCTATGTGAATTGATCTTGCTGTATTATCACCTGAGAGGCAGTGGGGATCAGACAGGAAGACTGATATATATATTTTAAATAAAATCAACACAAATCTATTTTCTCTCTTCTCCAAATAGGAAAAAATAAAACAAATTTCTTGTAAGAAATATACACTGTTAAGCAAAACAAATGCCTTCGCTGTTTAGATACATATATAATAGATGCTACAAAATATGCATATATACATATATACATTGGATTCTGTACTCTAAGTTCATTACTGGATAGACAGATAAAACGTTTCCTTATAGGTCCATTGGAATAATGAATGGTCATGTGTTGATCATACTTCTTTTTTAATAAATTAACATAATGTTTATTTGTTAAAGTTTTTGAAACTAGTACAAGTTATTTTAATAAATACAATCATATATAGTTTATGATCTGGATCTGCTAGAACATCTTTTCTTCCTTCTAGGCACACCTGCAGTACCATCTTTCTCATATAACTTTTCCCATCTACCCCCCAAAAAAGTGGAGTGTTTTTTTCTGGATTTCCCCTTTCTCCTCAACATTTTCTACTTTGCATGACTCTTCTAATATGCATTTCATATCTCCTAGATGGAACCTCTTAGATCAAAGGAATCCTGGCATCTTATTTTTGTATCCCCAGCACCTAGCCATATTGCCTTGTAGGTAAAAGATGCCTAATAAAGGTGTTTTTTTTTAAATTTAACAAAATTGGTAAATTAACATTTGAAGTGGGTTTTAAAGAGGAAGGAAGTCAGCAGAGCAGAATATTCTAGACATGGTATCTAATCTGAGTAGGCATGGAGTAGAGGGCATGTCTGGGGATCAGTTCATCAATAAACACTTATTAAGCATCTACTACATACTAGGTAATGGATCAGAGGAATTCAGCTTGTTTAGAATATAAAGAGCAGTCAATATGAAATGAATCTGCAAAAAAAAAAGATGGCTCAGTAGATAGAGCACTGAGTCTGGGATCTGGTCTTCATGAGTTCACATCAGAGTTTCACTAGCTGTGTGACCCTAGGAAAGTCTCTTAGCCCTAGCTGCCTCAGTTCCTCTTCTACAAAATGAACTAGAGAGGGAAATGGCAAATGAGTCCAATTATCTTTACCACACAAAATGGGAAATGAGGTGAAAAAGAGTTGGACTTGACTATAATGGCACAACTATAATGGAGGTTTGGTTTTCGTGTTTGAATTTTATTTGGTAGGCAGTAGGGAGCCAAAAGTCCATTGCTATGGGGATTTTGGACAGGGGTTACAATATTTAAAAAAGTCACATTAAGAAGCTTTTATCAAGGGCATCCTATGAATCTAGTACTGTGCTTAGCCCTGGAAATACAATGAAAGGCAATAAACAGTTCCTATCCTCATGGAGGTGCAATCAAATGAGAAAGAAAACATGTAAACAATTATGTGCAAACTAGATATATGAAGTGTAAATTGTCCTTGTCGAATATATGTCCAGATATATGCAGTGTAACTTGGAGGTAAGTTTGGAAGGAGTTCACTAATATTAAAGGACACTCAGAAAATTTTCTTGCCAAAGATGGGATTATAGCTAAGATTTGAAGGAAGCCCCAAAAGCCAAGAGGTGGAAATGAGGAGAGAAGGCATTCCAGGAATGGGGAAAGTTAGCAAGTATGAAGAGACAGGAGATGGAGTGTCTTATGACCAAGAACAGCAAGGAGGCCAGAGTCATTGGATCACTGAATAAGACAGTAAAATGTAGAAAAGAGATAAAAGTAGAAGGGGTTGAGGTTATGAAGGGCTTTCAAGGCCAAGAGCTACTTGTTTTAATGGTATGACTTAGGAGAACCAATCGTGCTATCAAGAAATAATTTGGGTAAGATTTTTCCTTTGTACTTCATAAATTCACACAGAATTACAGAATTTCAGCCTTAAAAAAGTATCAGCAGTTTTTTAACCCAACTGAAACCCTCAAAAAGGTGATTGGTTTTGGGTGTAGTGGTGCTGAGAGTAGGATAAGAGTAGAAGATAAGAGACAAGGGGGAAATGAATGAATAAAGGTAATTTTTTGAAAGTTGTTTTGTATGACGTGTTTTTTCTTAAAAGGGATACACCCATACGTTTCACTGGCTCAGTCACATTTATTGACTTACCAGCTGGAATATGGGTCAGCATCAGGAAGTGGATGCATAGTGAGAAGTCAGAAGAGAAATTAAACCAAACCCTAAAGGATCAAGGAAGTATCAAAGGCTAGAAGAAGGAATAAGCTCTGAACCCAAGCAAGGAGTCTGGTTCACACATGTAGTGCTTGAACTTCAAAAGGAACCTTGAAATAGACATTGCGTCAGAGAGTTTTAGTATAATCACTATTTAGGGAGGAAAAAAAAGACAAAATCGACTACCTTGGGACCTTCAGATACAAGTAAGAGTGAGCACCTGACTAAAGCAGAGAGTTATGAAACTGAAAATAAAAACAGCTACTATCAGACGGAACATGGCATTTGTCAAATATCACAGATTTAGAGGTGGCTTCATTTTTTTGGCTATTTTCTTTTTTCTTTTTTTTAGTGCATTTGTTTGTTCCATTAAAGTTTCTAGGTATCTCCCTTCCCTCCCTAAACTAGAGAAGGCATCATTTGACAAAACGAAAACTATATAGATATGGTTTTCTTTTTTGTCAAATATATATGTATATATACATACATACATATGTATATATATATATAATAACTATGTCTTGCTTATTTCTATTTATCAGTTTGTTCTCTGGAGTTGGACATACATTAATTATTTTTAAAATAATACTCTGTTGCTACCTATAATGTTTTCTTAGTTCTGCTCATTTTGCTCTTCATTTTAGATGTAGTTAAATGGTGGAGTAGAAAGAAGAGGGTCCTTAGAGTCAGTCAGGAGACCTGAGTATGATTCGTGTCTCAAATATTTACTCTTGTGTGACTTTAGGCAAGTCACTGAACCCCTCTCAACAAGAATGTGAACGACAGTACCTATCCTAAAAGATTTTTTGTTGAGATCCAATGAGATAGTATATGTAAAATGCCATGCAAACCTTAAAAACCTATGTGTTAGCTATTAGTATTTTTATCTAGATTTTATATCATACCAAACTCTCCTTTTTCCCCACAACTTAACAAACTAGACAGTTGTTGAATAGTCACTAAATGGCACCAAGTAGTGAGTGTCCTGAGATTCGAATAATCAATTAAACCTGTGATCTCATGGATCTGGGTGTTCCTCCATGGTTATGAATTGCTGTCTATCCACTTTTGTCTCCAAAAAGCAGATGAGGATGGTAAGCAGCAGTTGCCATGCCAGTTGGCCTTCCCTCTGTTTCTTTGTTACAAAAGCAGATCTAGGAGATGTCAGGTGGTCCACTGGATGGAGAGCCGAGCCTACAGATGAGAGGTGCTGGGTTCAAATCTGGATTCAGGCACTTCCTAGCTATGTGACCATGAGCAAGTCACTTAACCCCACTTGTCTCTCCCTTACCACTCTTCTGCTTTGGAACAAATACTTAAATCAATAGATTTTAAGACAGAGGTAAGAGTATTTTTTTTTACATTGGTTCTAGGGCTTTAAGGCGGTACATTGGAGAATGCTTGGGGTTTAAAAAAAAAGACATGAATAAAACTTTTTTCAGCCTTTAAAACAATATATCATCAGGTCTGGAGAAATAAAGTCCTAGATTGAAATATGGCCCCCCAATACTTCCTAGCTGTGTGATCCTGGGCAAGTCAATTAACCCCACTTGTCTAACCCTTATCACTCTTCTACCTTGGAACCAATAATTAATATTGATTCTAAGACAGAAGGTACAATTGTTTTGTTTTGTTTTGAAGTAAATTCCAGGGTTTTGGCAGGGTGCATTGGAGAATGATTGTGGTCTAAAAAAAGAAATACATAAATAAAACTTTAAAAAAAACCATTAAAAGCAGTATATGCTCATATCTGTAGATGAGAAGGCCTAGATTCAAATCTGATCTCAGACACTTCCTAGGTGTATGACCCTGGGCGAGTCACTTACCCCCACTTGCCTAGCCCTTAGTGCTGTTCTGCCTTTGAACCAATACTTAGTATTAATCAAAGACAGAAGGTAAAGGTTTTTTAAAAAGGAGTAATGAAAATGAATTATTTTATAAAAACATACTACTGTTGAGTCTACAGGATTTGTAGAAATGAGGCTTAGTGCGTTTTTCTCTATTCTCCTCTCCCTTCCATACAACTCATGTTTTGAAGGTATGAGCACTGCTTCTAGGACCTCAGTTTCTATGCCCACAGAATTCAGAATATGGTCTCTGGGCTATGTCACCTGGCCTCTGCCATTAAATTCAGGGGGCAGTCTAAAGAGCATCGCGTTTGGAGTCTGAGAGCCTAGATTTACTATCTAGCTCTGTCATAGGATAGGCTGCCACCTTTAGGTAATAATCACTAGTGTTTCAATCTTCAGGTCTGCAAAATACTTTATATGTGCTACCTCATTTTTGGACAAATCATCAAACCCCTCTGGACCTGAATGAACTTCCTCATTTTGAATAAGAGGGGATTGGCTAAGTGGATCCCCAATGATGCCCAAATTTATGATCCCATTAAAGAATTCCATCTCAATGTTCATCACGAAGGACATTGTGTTCACAGGGATTTTGTTGGTTTTGTTTTATTTGTGCACCTGTGTGTGCGTGTGTGCATGTGTGTGTGTGCAATTACAGTAGTGTGATGAAATATTAAAAGGCAGCATGAATGACATTGCCATGATGAGACCAACGCCTGAGCTCTGGTTAGCCAGACAGAAGGCTCAGCCAACCACCCAGCCTCTTCTATGTCACTGAGGCTATACCTTACTCCGTTCAGTCACACAGAGCCTAGTCATTGCTCCTTCTTCTTCCTTGAAGCAAAATTGGAAACAGGGAATAGGTACTGAGCTGAGGCCAAAGAAGACCAGACCTCGGATGCTGGTAACTTGGGTTGCTTAAACACCACCAGTTCTCTCCGTATTCTTTCTGCTCTCCACAGACCTAGTAGGTATAAAAGGTGGCAGAAGTCTCTAAAATAAACTCTGGTGTGTCATCTTTCTAAAGGTATTAAGCAGGACACCTAACAGCAAATTAATAATTCTACCACTCTCTTCTTCCTTTTTTGTTTGCTCATCGTGGTAATCAGTTTAATATAGAGAGCAGCAAGTAGATATGAAAGTTTTCTGCAAAAAAGAAACATTCAGCTCTGTATTAATTTGTTTAGAAGAAACAAGTAAAGTTTAGAAGAAACAAAGTAAGTTCCTTGTAGGTTAGAACTATTTTTAGTTTTGTCTTAATATGCCCATCAGTGATAACAAAGCTTTGCACATTTTTTTAACAGATCTGTGATGTCATAAGAAGTGTGAACTCTCATTGAGTAATTTTCTTCTCCTGAGGCAGGTATCACTTACTGCACAATTTTCTTGTCTTAGAGATTTACCTGGAGCACTCAGAGGTAACACTTTACCGGGATCATACAGTCATGGTTAGAAGAAGGACCTGAACCAATGTCTGTATGTGTCCTAGGCTGGTTCTCATCCCCTACACCAATGATGGGCAAACTTTTTAAAGAGGGGGCCAAAGGAAAGGAAATGCTCATCTGTCAGTCTGTTTCTAAAGCAAACTTCTTTCAAAGCTTCATTGTATTGTATCCTCCTACTCATTGTATTCGTCAGATTAGGAATAATGTCGTGCCACTGAATAGAACATTTCAGGGGGCCTCCTCTGACCTGCGGGCCTTAGTTTACCCATCACTACCCTACACACAACACTCATGTACCTTAGGAAATGCTTACTAAACATTAGTTCGTTAATAAGCA
The DNA here is from genome assembly GCF_016433145.1 of Gracilinanus agilis. Classification (NCBI taxonomy): domain Eukaryota; kingdom Metazoa; phylum Chordata; class Mammalia; order Didelphimorphia; family Didelphidae; genus Gracilinanus; species Gracilinanus agilis. Next base: position 649,599,615 of record NC_058130.1, read on the forward strand.
TTTATTAAGTACTTACTAGACACCAGAAACTGTACTAAATGCTAGTGATGCAAAGAAAAGCCCAAACAACAACAACAACAAAAAAACAACTTCTGTTCTCAAGAATATACTAATTTACATATCTCGGTTCATATAAGCTGATATAGAGTATATGAAGATAATGCAAAAGGGAAATGTATTAGCAGTTGACAATGAGATGCTCATAGAATTAATACATGTTTTATTATTTATATACTGGCATGGGCAGAGGATAGAAAAAGGAAAAAAATAGTTATTCCTGCCACTAAGGAGCTTATTATCTAATAGAGAACATCAAATCACATTATACAATGGGAAAAGTACTGGATTTATCCTCACAGAATCTAGGATTAATGCTAAGTTTAGTCAATTAGTACCCTGTATCATTTTGGGAGAAATATATTTTAGCCTCCCTGAACCTTAGTGTCTTTATAATATACACACATCTTTTTGTCAAATGATGCCTTCTCCAATGGGGAGAGGGAGAGAAAGGGAGGGAGTTGCCTGGGTAATGATAAATATATAAATTTTGTAACAAACAAATAAATTTAATTTTTTAAATGTAGACATTGGGATAGAGGGACTTCAAAAGCCCCACCCTATAATTTTATTATATACTGAGAAACATGGATCAGCAATATGAATTAGATCTGAATTATTGCCAAAATTAGTCACCAAAATGAAAAAGGGAACAAATGTTGATGGAAAAATGGGGATAGATTTGTACAGGAGGCCCCTAATAAGTTTATTGCAAGGTAAAACTTAGGTCCACCTGCCCTACTGAAAACTCCTAACATCTGCACATAACTGGCTTTGCCACTCTTCTAATTCCTCAGTGACCACCCATGTATTGATTTCATGTAACATCAAGATTTATAGAGATAGTTTGAAAACCATGCTGAATTCTTCATGGAATTTTTTAATACTTTATCCTTTGTAAGAGACATTGACACACAAGCTACAATTATTTTCCTAGGTGTCTACATGGTGATCTGCATTGTAGTCACAGGTACTGATAGGCAAAATGACAAATAATATATCTCATTTCCTTTAGGTATGTCATAGAATTAATATTTTTATTCACTCCACTAAGAAATGAACCTGTATGACATCTTCCCATTTAGCTGTAATTTTTCTTTTTTCTTTTTTCCTCTTCAGCTTAGAATCCTAACTCCTTCATAGTTTGGTTCTAAATCCCTTTGCCAGACTTATTTCACATTACTCCCTTTCAAACACTCTTCCTTTGAGTCCATCTGTCCTATTTCCTAACTCGGATCTCCTAATAATAATTGTTTTGTTTGTTTAAGCCTTTCCTTTCTTTTTTGCCTTGGAATTTAAATCAGGCTCCCAAGCTAGACCCCTGAATAAATTTCTCGAAACAGGGTCTCAGAGAATCAATGAAATCCTTCATGATACATTAAAAAAAAGGGGATTTACAAGTAAACTGACCATTTCTAGTCCTGCAACACCTCTCCCATTACCCCTTATTTTTGTAAGATCACTGATAATTGCTCCTTGATCATAATCCATGAATTCATTTGGTGCTTTGAGATGTAGTTTCTCTCATACTGGTGACTTCAACTCCTTGTTGGCAAGCTAGGTGCTCTCTTATTTTCTCAGTTATTTTGGGTTTTAACTCCTCAGTAATCATTTTTGTTCTATCCATTTCAATCAGAAGACATTTCTTCTTGTTAGATAAAACAGAAGCTAACCAACTTGATTTTCTTCCTTCTATTCAACATCCATTATCATAAGATGATCCACCTTGAACTATGATCTTATCTCTTCTTTGATTAACCTCACCCCACCACAAGTATGGCTTTAAAATCCTTTTTATTGTTCTTAAGATCTATGAACTGTTTTAGCTTCTTCTAAACCTTGATTTTCTTTATCCAGTTTTCATAGTGCACAACTAAATGGCACAGTGGAGTCAGGAAGACCTGACTTAAAATCTAACATCAGACCCTTTCTAGTTGTATGACCCATGGCAAGTCAATTAAACCTATTTGCCTCAGTTTTCTCATCTGTAAAATGAACTGGAGAAGGAAATGGAAAATGAGTCCATTATCTTTGCCAAGAAAATCCCAAATGGGGTCATAAAATGTAAGGCACAACTGAACAATAATAATTTTCACAGGATTCTTAATTTCTTAAATTCATTCTATTCTTAAATTCATTCTGAGTTATCTGTCTTTTCTCCCACTTTCTTTTCTTTTAAAAATCTAATTTAATCAATTCCTTTTGAGAGTTGGGCCCAGGAAGCTCTCAAGAATGACATTCTGAAAATACAAAAGAAAATAATCCGAATGAGAATCAAAGAAGGAACTCTTTTTTAAAACTTAGCATATCCCTACCTCCTTTCTTTTTCCAGACTTGGCTTAAATAATATATTTAATTCAGCAAAGATGGTTTTCCTAGTCTCTCCTATCTATTCTGTAGGTATATAGTAGGAGCATTGTCTCCCCATTAGAATATGAGCTCCTTGAAGGCAGAAACTATTTTTGTCTTTGTAGTTTACACATTACTTGGTACATAAACACTTACAAAACTTGTTGACTGACTAACAAACTGATATTGATTCATCTGAAAAATGAATCATCTGGAAAATGAAAGAGAAGGTTTGAGATGGCCACTTATCAACTACCCAGAAAAATTGACTATATTGCAGGGAAAAGTATGGTCATTTAATAAAATAGAAGACTTCCGAGCATTCATAAAGAAAAGGCCTGCCTTAAAAAGAAAATTTGATGCTCAAACACAGAACTCAAGAGAATCACCAAAAGGTAATTAAGAAAGGGAAAAAACAAACAAACAAATAAACAAAAACTTTTTTTTAGTAACCCAATAAGTTCAAATGATTTGTATTCCTATAAGAAAAGATGGTATTGGTAACTCTTAAAAATTGTTATTATCATTAGGGTAGCTAGAAGAAGTATACTTAGAGGGAACAGTGACAAACTGTATAGGATGAAATGTCAAATATATATATATACAAGTAATTTGCCCAGAGTCATCCAATTGGCAGAAGTGGGTGTAAAAATTTAAATTTAGGTTTTATGCTAAATATGAGAAGTCTAAAGTAATATTGTGATCCCTGATTTAAAAAATATCACAACTTAAGTCAAAATGATTTTAGCAGCTTTATTTAGAAAGAGGTGGAAAGAGTGAAAGTGGGAAAATGTAAAGAGACAGAAAATACTATGTAGCTACAAATACCCTATTTAATCCTAATGTCTCCAGAACACAAATACGAATCTGAAAGTGAATCTCACCAGAATCCAAAGTCCTAATTGGGAAGCTGAAATCCAAAGAGCCAGGAAACACTGAAGAATCCACCAAGAACCTTCAGTGCACACAAGTCTAAGACCATCAAGAATCCAGAACTCACTCATGCTGAAGGAAATGCCCCACCAAAGTGCCACTGAACATAGAGGGTCTCCTCACTGAAGAACCAAGGAAGGAATCACTCCACTCACCACTGCAGGATGTAAGGATCTAAGGGAAGTATCTCTTCAAGCACAAATGCAGGAATGATTCCAAGCCAGAAGATCCAAAGAGAGAAGAAGCCCAGAATCCAGGAAACCATGGCTTTTTATAGTCCTTTTTCCACATCACTTCCTATCTCTTCTCCTCTTCACAGGAACCAATCACAGCTTCCAAACTGCTTAGCCCTACCCAGGCTGGACAGTCCCCTTTGGAGGTGAGAGTTTTTGACTTGTGAACTTTTCCACCCAGTGAATTGTCAAGTGTTAAGTAGGAGTGTTTTCAGTTTTTGATAGATTAAACTAAAGGTTGCTGATTGGTTACATTAGAAATAACAAAGAAGATAATTCTATCTTTATCCTTGGTTTGAATCCAAATCCTCAAGTATCTCTGAGGAACTAAGAAAGAGATTTTGGCTGGAGGAACTGTTACCCAGAAGGGTCGTTGTCATGATTGTTCTTGCTCAGTCTGCTCCTTATGGAGCACTAGTTTTTTTTGTTTTGTTTTGTGTGTGTGTGTGTGCGTTTATGTGTGTGTGTGTGTGTGTGTGTGTGTGTGTTGCCTATCCCTTCCTCTTTCCTTTAGAACTTGTGAAGTTTGCTCTTTTTTTGATACCCAAGTGCTAGACTTTACATTTATTCCTACTGAATTTCATCTTCTTCAATTCAACCTTGTTCAGTTTAGCTTGTCAAGAGCCTTTTGGATTCTGCCTCTGTCATCTAGAATCTCTCCTAACATGATGCCATTCACAAATTTGACAAAAGGCATATTTGTCTTTAACCCAATCATTGATAAAAATGTTTAACAGCCCAGAGTCAAACATGGAACACTTGGGTAATGTAATGGACACCTCCTGCCATGTAAACGTCAAACCATTAACAGCTACCCTTTGTGTTTGACAATCCCAACAGTTCTGAAGGCATCTGACTTTTCCCCCCCTAAACCATGTCTTTCCATCTTCTCTGTATATATATATGAGATATTTTACCAAAAGTCTTGTTAAAGGGCAGCTAGGTGGCTCAGTGGAAAGAAACCTAGTTTGAATCTGGCCTCAGGCACTTGCTTTTTTTTAAAATAATTTTTATTTTTTAGAAAAGTTATCATGGTTACATGACTCATGTTCTTACTTTCCCCTTCACCCCCAACCCCGACTTCCTCCCACCCCCATAGCCTATGCGCGTTTTCCCTAGTTTTAACATGTATCATCAATCAAGACTTATTTCCAAATTGTTGATAGTTGCATTGGTGTGGTAGTTTCGGGTCTACATCCCCAATCATGTCTGCCTCAACCCATGTGTTCAAGCAGTTGCTTTTCTTCTATGTTTCCTCTACTGTAGTTCTTCCTCTGAATGTGGGTAGCATTCTTTTCCATAAATCCCTCAGAATTGTCCTGGGTCATTGCATTGCTGCTAGTACAGAAGTCCATTACATTCTATTTTACCACAGTGTATCAGTCTCTGTGTACAATGTTCTTCTAGCTCTGCTCCTTTCACTCTGCATCAATTCCTAGAGGTCTTTCCAGTTCACATGGAATTCCTCCAGTTTATTATTCTTTTTAGCACAGTAATATTCCATCTCTAGCATATACTACAGTTTGTTCAGCCATTCCCCAATTGAAGGGCATGCCCTCATTTTCCAGTTTTTTGCCACCACAAAAATCGCAGCTATAAATATTTTAGTACAAGTCTGTTTATCTATGATCTCTTTGGGGTACAGACCCAAAAATGGTATGGCTGGATCAAAAGGCAGATAATCTTTTATAGCCCTTTGAGCGTAGATCCAAATTGCCATCCAGAATGGTTGGATCAGTTCACAACTCCACCAGCAATGTATTTATGTCCCAATTTGGCCACATCCCCTCCAACATTCATTACTCTCCCCTTCTTTCATTTTAGCCAATCTACTAGGTGTGAGGTGATACCTCAGTGTTGTTTTGATTTGCATTTCTATAATTATTAGAGATTTAGAGCACTTTCTCATGTGCTTATTGATAATTTTGATTTCTTTATCTGAAAATTGCCCATTTATTGATTGGGGAATGGCTTGATTTTTTACACAATTGATTTAACTCCTTGTATATTTGAGTAATTAGACCCCTGTCAGAGTTTTTTGTTATAAAAATTTTTTTCCCAATTTGTTGCTTCCCTTCTGATTTTGGTTGCATTGTTTTTGTTTGTACAAAAGCTTTTTAATTTAGTATAATCAATCATCCCATTCACATTCAGAGTTATAATTATCAGTTGTGTATTCCCCAACATTTTGGTATCCTCTCTTAGTTCTACCCCTTCTTCTTAGGCTATTTCCTTTTAAACCAGTGATTTGTTTTAAACCAGTAACCCTTGTCCCCCCCTTGATTTACTACCCTTTCTATCCCCTCCCTTGTTGTTTCCCTCTTTTTATTTTTAAGGCCTAATGAATTCCCTTTCCCTTCTCCTTCCCTCCCTTTTTTGACCTCCCCACTCCTCTGCTCCCCTTGGTTTATGCCTTCTGACTTTCTCAGTAGGATTAGATAGAGTTCTATATCTCAATGGATATAGCTACTCTTCCCTCTCAGGGTTAATTCCACTGAGAGTAAGGTTTACATATTACCTCTTAATGCTCTCTTCTTCTCCTTCTTATAAGAGTACTTGTCCCCTCTCCTTCCCATGCCCTCTTTGTGTGTAATAGAATATCCTATTTTTCTTATTCACTCAAGTTTCTCTTGGTGTCCCCTGCTATTCACCCCCTCTTTCCCATCCCCCATGGCATCTTAGATTATTTAGTGTTCCACCCTCACCCTGTGAATTATTCTCCTTATTACTATAATAGTAGGGGCTTTCTAATTGTGAAATTCTGCCTTTTAAACTGTTATTTTCTTGCCAGTTCTCTACCATCTTTCTCATAATCTCAGATTTGAACTCTTCAATAGCTTGTGACCAGTTTTCATTTCTTTGGGAAGGTTTGGATATGATTACTTGTTTGTTCTCCTCTGCTGTTTGCTCTGTTGTCTGGGTTTTTTCTGTGTAAAAGTTGTTGAGTGTTAAGGATTTCTACTTGATCTTTCTCTTCTGGGGTTCTTGTCTCTGGCTTGCCATTATTAGCCCAGCACCCTCTCAGCTTTATCCTCACACCCACGGTCTGTCTGCTCTCTTTGGGCTTCTGAGGTCTCAGGTCTAGTTATTCTCAGGGTCAAGCCTCCTGGTGGTCCTCTTGCTTGTTCCTCTGCCCAAAGCTCCTTTAACAGTCTCAGGGCACTGCTTCCCCAGTCATGCACCCCTCTGCACTGGGTCCCCACTCAAGGTCCACGCCTGCGCTCAGGGTCTGAGTCCATGTATTCTTTAGCCTCCTGGGGTCTTAAGTCTTGCTGCTCTCAGGAATAGGCCCTAGTGGTCCTAGGTAGCTGTCAATGACTTAATGGGTGCCCCAAACTTGCTCTAAGTCTTTTGAGCTGGCTTTGGCACTGTCGGTGGTATGGGGTGGAGGGGGCTGCTCAGCTCGTGTTTTAGTGAGAGCTGTTTCACCCCTTTATAGCTTAGAAATGCCCCAATCCCATGTACCTTCAATGCTGCGCCTGTTGTGGGGTCCCTTCATTCATCTGGATTTGTTTTTATGTCCCCTTGAGGAGTCCTATACGTGTGAGTTAGGAGAGGTTAAGCAAGATGCTTCTACTCTGCCGCCATCTTAACTCAGAAGATGCTGCACTAATTTTTGAAAGAAGCTGAACCCACTATATTTAAAGACCCCAGTGAAGAATGGCAAGGCTTCATAGTCTCTGGGACTCTTGTTGAGTACGAGGCCAATGGGCATAATATAACTGAAGTGTGTGAGGAGCCCAACTGCATCCTGATGCTTAGATCCAGTAGTACCAAAGACAGCAACAATTGGAATAAGATCTCCAGTCATGATTTAATTAGACACATGCAAATACTCTTACAGGGCAGCTGGACTGGAGTAAGAAAGAACTGAATTCATATCCTGGTTCAGGTACTTAGTAGCTCTCTGATTTGGGACAAGTTATACAGCCTCAGTTTATATATTCTGGAAAATGAGAATAATAGCATCTACTTCAAAGTGTTTTTTGCAAGGATTAAATTGAAATAATAAAGGTAAAAATCTTTGTACTCTTGAAAGTGTTGTGTAAATATGATATTATTATGACATTTCTATAAAGTTGGACCATTAGGCTAAGCAGAGAGAATAATAAAAATTACTCCTAAATTTCCTTTAAGTACCCAGTGAAACTTTAAAAGTTTATTTTTGGACAAGAAGAAATTTACCCACAAATGGAAACAAAATATGCAGAAATATCACAATGCATTTCCTTATAGGCTATGGTGAGAAAAATAAAAGGAAAATTTGTACGGGAAAGTAATGCAGCCCATTTGAGAAATCCTGAAATGAGACCTAAATTGAATCTCATGAGCAGAAACAAAATCAAGGAACTAAAATGTTTAGGGGACAGCTAGGTGGCACAGTGGATAGATTGCCAGGTCTGGAATTGGGAAAATCTAAGTTCAACACTGTCCTCAGACACTTAGTAGCTGTGTGACTGGGCAAGTCACTCAACCTTGTTTGCCTCAGTTTCTTTAATAATAAAATTAGCTCGAGAAGGAAATGACAAACCACTCCAGTTTCCCCACCAAGAAAACTTCAGATGGGGTCACACGTTGACAAATACACCTGAAAACACTGAAGAATAACAGGATGTTTAGATCAGAGAAGCCTAGAACAAGAGAAAGGAACAGATTTCAGTTTGCATCTTATGATTAAAAACAAAATTAGAAAGAAGGTAAATAAATAAGACAGGAAAGATCAATGTGAGAACTTTTAAATAGATCCTGGAGAAGTACATCTGATACTTGTTTGTTTTTATATAGCACATTTGCTCTACTTAATTCAAAAAGTTGACATGTAAGTTTTGTTGATTTCCATTCCACTGACTTTTTACCAAAGTTATCACCAGTTAGCAATTAATTTTGGCTGCTATTCATAAAATTGAACACTAGATGGCAGAGTATGATGGAAAATGGAGTCTCATACTTCTAAAACTACATTAATTCTAACTGTTTGAGGTCAGCCTAGTTTGAATTAATGAAAAGTCAAAATTATGGAATATTTTTAAAGAAATGAAATTTCAGTTCAGTTTATCAAGATTCAGTGTATTCACTACATACAACAATTCAAACTTGGCTGCCTGATTTCATTCATTAATTCAAATTGCTGCCCAGGAGAGAGGACCTTGGGTGATCTATTCTCATGAATAGAGTAAATTGATTTTTAATAATTACATCAATTGAATAAAGGCAAAGAGCTACTCCTAAAGTACTGGAGAGTGCTAGGAAATGTTGTTTAATTAAGTGAGTTAAATATTTCCTTGAAAATCTTGATGTTATCATTAATTTACATTACCTATGGGGTAGGTAGCTTTTGGTACCAAAATGTCAATTTCTCCCCAGTTTTTACCCCTTCATAGAAAAAATGAAGATTACAAATGAATGGAGGTGTTGTTTTATTATCTCTTATGTATCTGATAAATATTAATCCATCTGCCTTTTCAATCTCAGGATGACTTTTGTCTGTCCTAAAGGAAAGTTGCATGACTTTCCCAAAGTCACACAAATAGTATCAGAGGAGGAATTTGGAAGCAAAGCTTATGGAGAACGAATGCCTTTTCCCTAGTAAATATGCTGCCTCCAGTTCAACTTTTTTACATTTATGAGAATTGATCTTTCTTTTAAAAACTCACACTGTACCTGTCCTTCCTATTGATACCAAACATTTCTCATCTTTTTAATAGGTGAAAATAAGTAAACCGAAAGACAAAAGCTTTTATTTAATATATATACTACTTAATATAAATATATGTTTTTATATGGATTGGTTGTTAAATTACCTCACTCAGAGTGCTTGAATAAATAAAAAATATTAGGATCACCTTCTCCTAAAGTCAAAACACTAAAATAAATGGAGAAAGAACTGAACTTGGAGTCAGGAAGACCTGAGTTCAAATTCTGATTCATATCCTAACCAATTGTGTGAATCAGGGTAAGTCACTCAACCTCCAATTCTTCATCTCAAAAAGGGGAACTAATAATAGTGTCAATCTCCCTTGTATTTGTTGTGAAGATGAAATGAGATTAAATATGTAAAGCTCTTTGTAAAGCTTAAAAATCTATATAAAAGTTAGCTGTTGTTATTCTTTTTGAGGGTCTGTACCAGTAAAAGAAAACCTATGAAACAGGTGCCAAAGATGGCAGGCAAAGTGCTCTCTGTGGGCATTTGTCCACCCTTCCCCCTCAGAGTCTGTTATTAGAAAGGCAGAGGGACTCAGGCAGAGCTGCTCCCCTGCCTCTCTCCAGCCTAATGACATTTTTTCACATCCCCTGACCTTCTGTCCAGCAGCCCAATAGGAGTGCATAGGGGGTAAAGTGGAGTCATAGGTGGCAAATCTGGAGGGTAGCAGAGCACTTAGACCACTCCCCTCCCCCTCTTCACCCATGCTAAGGACAATTCTCACTTCACCTACCTCTCTGGCCAGCAGCCCAATGGGTGTGTTTTCCCCTTCACTTTGTGGGGTAAGGGGGTGTGGGCAAGGCGTGCCCATCACTGGTGGGGCAGGGCATGGCATGAGATCTCTGGGGATAGGCAGGCACAGCATTGGGTCTGGTGGGGGTGTAGTGCAGGTGGAGCCCAGCACTCCATCTCTAAAAAGTTCACCATCACAGGTCTATACAAAGCTTAAGCAATGTTTTAAAGCCTTAGGCTATTTAACTATCCTATTTATAGTAACTTCCCCAGAAACGGATTTTATTTCATTTTTATTATCTTTAAATAATGGAATGTTTTATCTAAATTTCTTGTAGAGAAAAATTAACTAGTTGGAAAAAGTATGTTTTGTAAAATCTGTATCAGATTGCTTACCAACACGGGGAGTGGGGAAAAGAGAAAGGAAGTGAGGTAGAGGATTTGGAACTCAAGATTTATTTTAAAAATAAACAAATGCTAAAAAATTGTTTTTATATGTAATTAGATGGGAATGAAATATTATCCAAAGAGAAAAAAGAACACGTATGTTTTCTTCAGCTGAAGCAGCCTGTTAAAATAATTCTCATGGCAAGAAGACCAATTAGGAAGCTATGGCATTATTCTAGAAAAGAAGTGATCAAGTGATGAGGAACAAAATTAAAATGAGAGTAGTGGTCTCGTGAGCAAAGAGAACTACTATTATAGGTGCAAAATCAACAAGACTTGGATGGTTTGTTGGATTTTTTTTTGTATCCATAATGCTTTAGTACAGAGCTTCGTATATTATAATCACTTAATAAATATTTTTGATTGGTACATTGAATGATTGATCAGATATGTGGGAGAGGGATGAGGAAATGTGAACCTCAGTGACTGGAAAGATAGTGGTGCCCAGAACAGTTAGAGAGAGGGGAAAAGATAATGAGTTCTGTTTTGAAACATTAGAAAGCTTTTCTACATACCAAAATCTGCTGCTCAGCAACTCCTTCAAATATTCCTACGTCTGTCCTTTGGGACCAAGTAGAATGTCTATTCTCTCTACCATATCAAAGCCCTTCATATATCTGAAGACACCTATCACATCTCTATAAACCCTTTCTTCTCCAAGTTAAACAAACATTCGTAGTTCTTTCAAGCTACTCTTTCATGGTATTGTCTCTGGTTCCTTCACCATCGGGTCACTCCCCTGTTGACATACTTTAATTTGTCAGCATTCTTCCTAAAGTAAGACACCTAGTCCTAAACCTAGTTCTCTAGATGTGCTCTGAGCAGGTCTGAACATAAAGAATATATTACGTTCTTGTTCTGTTCTGGACATTGAGACTTTTCTAGCACAACTTACAGACCATATTAGATTTTTTGGCTACCATGAAAGACTATTTCATCATCCATGCAGTCTTTTTCCTCTTTAGATTGCAATGCTCAAAGGTATTCCTCAAATCTTTGAGAAAGATCTAACCTAAAATGAATTTTTGGCCGTAGAGTCGGATCAAAGAAGACAAAGACAATAACTTCTTTGGGATTTTTTTCTCCTTTGCCTCTTTGTTTTTCAAGTCTTCATGGCATAAAATAGTCATCTTTCTTCTCTGTCAATCTTGTCACTATTTTGTTGTGTGACCCATTGGGCAAGTCACTTAAACCTGTTAGCCTCAGTCACCCCATTTGTAAAAGGATCTGGAAAATAAAATGACAAACTCCGCCGGTATCGCTGCCAAGAAAACCCCAAAAAGGGTCACGAAAAATCCGACAGGACTGAAAATGATTGAACAAGTAGAATGAGACTGCCTGCTGAATGGTGACAGTAAACAAAGATGAAGAATAGAAATAGATTTCACAATTATTAACTCCTGGGTGTCTTCTTCTCTAAAACGGTCACATATGTTGTTATTCGAGAGACTCTTGAGTTAGGGTTGGGGAAGAGGGGCATGAAGCAGGAAGATATTTGACACTGGCCAAAGAACTTGTTCAAGGTTACCAAGTCAATAACAGCTCAAAATAGAACTCAGTACTCCTGACACTTGATCCAGCACTCTCCTTGGTCAATACTCTTTCACTCACTTTGATCATTTAACAAAAGAAAAGAATCGTGACTGGAGGGATGCGTGTAAAGTACATTTGCTATCCTTTCCCAGATGACATCATTGGATCCAGGAATAGGAATGAAAGATTTCTGAAACCTTGTGATTCACTGTTTTGGTCATTAATTGACAGGAGGATTGTAGATGTGACTCATTTGCTTAAAATTTTAGGGACATTCAATCACTTAGTGTTAAATCATTAATGTTAACATCAATGAATACTAACAAATATTGCTATAATCATGCAACCTCAATAACTATATATTGATTAAAATGTATTCATAACGATAATTCATAACACATATTTAGCATTTTAAGATTTACAAAGCTTTTTACACATTATTTCATTTCATTCTCACAGTAACCCAGAGAGGCAGGAGCTATTATTTTCCTCACTTTGCAGATGAGGAAATTGAATCTATAGGCAATGAAATGATTTGCCCAGGGTCACAATGCTGGTAAATGTCTGAGGGTCAGATTTTCACTCAGGTCTTCCCATCTCCAAACCCAAACTTCTATCCACTAAGCCATCTAGTTGCCCCCTAGGCATAGAAACCTCAAGTGACTTGCCCAAAATTACATAGATAAGCATCTGGAGCTAGATTTGAACTCTGGTCTTCTTGACTCTGGGCTCAGGGCTCTTAAGCACAGAGCCACACCAATCTCTAGCTACTATAACAAATCACTACCTAGTTGAATAAAGGGTTTTTAGAAAGCATGATTCTGGCCACAATTTTACAAGATAGGTAGGACAGGTATGTTTAACCTCATTTTACTGATGAAAGAATGAAGCCTAAAAAGGCTTAAATATTTATAGGACTAATAATTTTTGTGTCAAACACTATAAAAAATTATGCCTATTATAGCATTGCATATATATGTGTGTATGTGTATATATATATGTATATATGTATATATGTATATATATATGTGATATATATATAACCAAAGTTCTGGAATAGTCCCTCATGGGAAAGGGAAAAGGCCAGTATCTTTTTGATAATGTATATAATTGATAATTATTAACTTCTGGTTGTTCCATTTGGGGTTTTCTAGACAAAGGACTGGAGTAGTTTCCAATTCCTTCTCTAGCTCATTTTATAGATGAGAGAACTGAGGCAGAGTTATGTGACTTGCCAAGTGTCACACAGCTAGTGAGTGTCTGAGGCTGGATTTGAACTCCTAGTCTTCTTGACTCCAGGCCCAGCACTCTATCCCCTGTGCCACCTATCTGACCAGTTATTAACTTAGCTTTTTAACTTTTCTTTTGTGTTTAACAATCAGCATTTCTTAAATTCATTTTCTCATGGCCGATTTTCCATTATTTTCCTAAATTAAGCTTTTTTTTCCCTTTGTTTTCAAAAATTCAATTCTATTCTGGTTTTACACAATATTCTAATTAAAACATCATCAGTGGAGAGTATCGCGAAAAGATGAATTCCTCCTTCTTGTTGGCTTCAGTTAAATTCAAGTCAATTTAATACCATTTTAAAGCAAGGGGCACTACAGAGCAATCCATAGACCTAGTCAACTATTCTGTCAACCAAGCTTTCATTGATGAATTAATAGCTAGAGCACCAACAGAGAAGCTAAGAAGGCCTGATGAAAGCTGGTTGCGTGGACCTAGGCAAGTCACACAACTTTTCACTGACCCTGAAAATTCTTTAAGACTAAATTTCAAAGAATGTTGATCTGCACTGGTAGAGTTCTTCCTTTTCAGGAGTTCCCTCCACCTATTAAATCATAAGCCTCTAGTAATTTCATGGGTATATCCCTATTTTCCCAGTTATTATATGCTCCATCCAACTCCAGAGGGTGGTCTGGGGTTATTTAAATTTTCTCTAACTTTCTCAGTTTCAGGTTTCAGTTTCACAGTTCCATTTCTTTGAGTGGCAAAACTTCTCTTGTTATTCTATGGGGTTGGTGTTGATTTATCCTTCTCCTGTTCCAATTAAGCACCATCCACATACTATGCCTTTGGTATTTCAAAGGGATGTAACATACAAAGATATAACTAAATATAGCCCCTTAATTATAATATTAGAATTGACCAAAAACAATTATATCAATGCACCCCAATCTTGCCATTGATTGCAAGCCAAACAAATTCAGAAACACTGGAACACTAGAGATCACTTCCTCCTTTTTTCACATTCCCTGGAAAAGCTATGAAAGCAGTCACACTGTGGTTTTAGGAAACCTTGTGGTTCACTCAGAACATTCTCCAAGAGGTCAGTGTCTATCTAATGTAGGTGATTCAGGATGTAAGAGATTTTCCATTGCTCTCTCTTCCTTGAGAATCCTCAGACTCTGCTCTGCTAGGTTTTTGGATCTGGCACCAATTCTCTCATTTGGACCTGTCTGCACTGCACATCTCACTTCTTTTCCTAATAGGCTATATCTCTTTCACATTGGCTAATGAAAGAAGGGATTTCTACAAAATATAAATATCCTGGTTCCCTCTGCCATGGGGAAATGAGAAAACGATTGTAAACTCCTTGAATCTGTACACTCTTTCGAATCTGTACTCTCAAACACTTAGCACAGTGCCTAAAAAATAATAGTTGCATAATAAATGCATATTGCTTAGTTGATTATTTCAAATGCACAGATTCCCATTAGAGTAACACCATTCCTCAAAAGTATCTCCAAAAATAGTTCAGTCCTTTTAAAAATTCCCACTCGTCAGCTCCTTCTCCCATCATCCTTGTCTTAACTATTGTGAGTGAGGTCCATAGGATTGTTTCCTTACGAGATAGATGTCATCAAAATTATTTATTGAGCACATCCAATGCTCTGGGTACTAGAACATAACTCAATTGTAAAAGCATTTTGGAGTAATAGCACCTAACTGACTGAGACACTGTGCTACCTAATAGCAAAAGATCACATTTATAAAGGACTTGAGAGTTTATAAAGATTTTTCCTCAAAAGGCCCCTTAGAGGTGGAAGTTTTATCCCCTTTAGGCTATGCTCCCCACCATTAAGTTACTATTCTAGGGAAAAGTTTATCTCAGCTCTATCTGAATAACTGAGCACTAAATTGTTATTCTATTTCTATGTGAATGTTTTCATTTGAAGTTTTATTTTTCCTTCCTTTTTAAATCCAAAATGTATTAAATTTCTGA
This sequence comes from Gracilinanus agilis, assembly GCF_016433145.1. Lineage (NCBI taxonomy): Eukaryota > Metazoa > Chordata > Mammalia > Didelphimorphia > Didelphidae > Gracilinanus > Gracilinanus agilis. The sequence continues at coordinate 649,614,826 of NC_058130.1, forward strand.
TTAGTACAATATTTTACACACGTTCAAGTGAATAAGAAAAAAATTAGAAAAAGCTTGTCTTCTGAAACAAAAGTCCTGAGTGATGAGAGAATACCCTATTGTTTAAAATTTACAAATCATTAACTCATCTCCAAAAGATATATATATATGTATATATATTAATTTTAACAAGCTATCCTTCTTTTCCTGATCCTATTTGACCTTCTTTACTTTGTAAAGCATGAACTTACAGTTGATACAGTTATCTTTAAGAAAGCTCATTCTGCTTTATTCACTATATATCATTTCATTTAAATCTTATTTTTTAAATTCTCCACATTCTTAATTTCTTATGTTTTAGTAATTTCCCATTTTGCTCATATAAAACAATGTGTTTAATTATTTACAAATAAACAGAAAATTGCTTTCTTTTGCTAATACCAGAGTGCTAATTGAAATCAGCAGGTTTTTTTTTTTTAATACAGGTAGGTTTTTCCTGCCAATAACTTTGATGGATACTAGAAATGAAATCAGTAGATCAAAAGTTAGATTTGTTTATCTCTCTTATCATATAATTTCATATTGCTTACCATAATGGTGGATCAAAAGAATCTTTTCAAAATTCTACCACTTAAATGGCTTTCCTATTTAACCACAGCCATGTCATTATTGGATTCGTAATATTTTATTATCTTCAACAATTTAATGGTCAGGTAGAATTTCAGAGCAGTTTTATTTGGCTTTATAATTATTACATATTTTGACCTTTTATGTTATTGTTGATATTTTACATTTCCTGACCCCTTATCAACTGCAGGATAATTCTTACACTTAATGAATTTGTGGCATATGCTTACAAATTTGTATCAATCTTTACTGAAAGTATTTGATACAAAGATTTCTTTCCAATTTATTTCCTTATTCTAAAAACACTGAGATTATTTGTAAAAAGCTTATTATTTTGATATAATCAGATCATATAAGATCTCATAATTTCCTGTAAGCCATCTTACCATCAGAGTTCTGAAAGACATGTCTAGATTTTTTTTGTATGTGTGTGTGTGTAATTTTATAGTTTATTCTCTAGGAATTTGTTGTGCTAGATGGTATGAGATCCAATTTTTCTAACAATTTTCTCAAATAAAGGCTCCCCCATTGTTTTGCAAGTCTAGTTTATTGTACATTAGAATACTAAATGCAGACAGCCCTGGTTGACTATTGTCTGACCAATTCCACTGATACAGTTTTCTATTTTTATCTAGTACCAGAGAGTTTTGATAATTAGAACTTACTAACATAATTTGAAATCTAAAAATGCAAGTTCTTTTTCTTCTTTATTCATATTCTGTTGATTTTCTTGACCTTTTGTTCTTTCCCATGAATTTATAAGAGAAAAAAATAGATTGTTAGATTTCTCAATTTTGTTTATTTATAAATGAAATCATTTTAATAATAATTTATGTAGTAAAGGGACATTGACTTGGCCTTCATTTGATCCAAGACATGCCCCCTCTTTCCTCAGGTAGATAATATTTAATAAAAGAAATTATAGGAAAGTTTCTTTAATATAGGTTTAGAGAGAGTTAAAGGTACTGAGATGGCATTAGTATAGGAAATACTGTACAGGTAAACTACTTTTGCCAATTCAACTCGATGCCTTCTCTGAAATTCATAAGATTAGGAATTTGCTAGGGCTATTGACTTTTTTAAGTCCTTACCTTCCATCTTAGAACCCCTTCCAGGTATTAATTCTAAGGCAGAAGAGTGGTAAGGGATAGACAATGGAGGTTAAGTGACTTGCTCAGGGTCACACAGCTAGGAAGTGTCTGAAGTCAGATTTAAACCTAGAATCTCTGGTCTCTAGGCCAGACTCTCAATCTACTAAGTTGCCCAGCTGCCCCCTTCTTTGGGTTATCGAGAGATAAAGTGATCTCTTTGGAGTCATACAGACAGTTGGATAGAGTCAGAATTTAAACCCAGATCTTCATGATTCCAATGCCAGCTATCTAAGAACTTTATTACATTGTCTCTCTAATATTGAATTAAGATAGACTGTTACTTGCCTTACTATAATATGTAAGATAGCTGTCTGAAAAGCAAACTGTAAATATTAAATGCAGAGGTAAATTCTACATCTTAAGAGTATTTGTTGCTGTTTAAGTAATATCTGACTCTTGATGACCCCAAGGACCACTTCTCGGCAAGGATACCAGAATGGTTTTCATTTCCTTCTAGAGTGGATGGATGCAAACAGAGATCAAGAGACTTGCCCAGGGTTACACAGCTAGTAAGCTTCTAGAGACATATTTGGACTCTGGTCTTCCTGACTCCATGCCCAGTCTTCTATCCACTGAGCCATCTAAATGCCTCCTACCTTAATTGCATATCTCTATCCTTAACATAAAGCCCATCTCCAGGACCATTTATCCCAACAGTCACCAAGTCTTGATCTTTTAAAAGAAGTTCCTTGATATTCATGGCTGATGACCATCATTAAAAAGGCAGGCAGTAAAGGACAATAACTATACTTCACATCCATTTAGCATATTATAATTCTCAAAGTGCTTTCACATCCATAGTCGTATTTGATCCTTAAAAAAGCCTTTGATGGAGTCAGATATCATTCTCCTCATCTTACAAAACAAGAAACTGAGGCTAAAAGTAGTTAAGTGACTTTTCCTATGGTCAGTCAGAGATACCCTGGGCCAAGAATGCAGGTCATCTGACTAACAATCTAATGTTCCTTCTCCTATATCAAAGCTCTCCCACCCCCCACCTCCACTATTCCAAAGCATATCAATTTGGGTCTATTAAGAGGTATGATCATCGCCAAGAACATACTTAATTTTGTTGATGAAAGGTTTTATGTCCTCCAGAGACTATACGCTAGGTAAATGTGGAGAGTTTTTTCTTTTTAATGTAGTTAAATAAATTCAATAGTCTCTTTTAGAATTCTTCCACTTGGCCAACTACCAGCCTTCCAACAACATCTCCGTATGTTTGGCTTCTAGCTTGCAATGACTGCTAATGCAAGACATCTTTTTATAAAAACCAGGATGATTTATATTGACATGGCCACTGTCTGTCAGATATTTTTTAAAGGAAAGAATGAAGAGAAGAAGATGCTATTGCTTAAAAAGTGAAAAATATAAGCCTCAGAGGATTGTTAAGAGGATCTAATAAGAGAGCACACTTTAAAACTCTAGGCAAATGTGTTATTATTATTGCTCACAAGGACTATGGTGCCATAGCTGTGCCATTTTTGCATCCTCAGTTCTGCTTCCCATGTCACACCTCCTGCACTAGCCCAGGCTATCAGACCTCTGAACAGGAATAGATGTCCCCTTTTTTTGAGCTGGATTTAAACCAAAATATTCCTGGCTCAAAAGCAAGGCATTATCCAATATACTCTTAAAGAAAGAAACAGTGTTTTTGTTACTATCTTGTTACATTATTATATACATATATGATATGCATAATTATTTCTAAAACTACATTGCAGGTTTCTTACAGTCTTTTTTCTTATTCTCTTTGTATATTAAAATGTTTGTTTGTTGAAGATTGCCAAGTTCCAATAAAAATAATTTTAAGTAATTATTTTTTTAAATTCAGGCTTGTGATTGTTGTTTTTGAGTATCCTTTTCTGGATACTTTTATTCTTGCCATTCTCTTCTAAGTGAATATATAAAAATGAGCTTCTGGAAAAATTTACAATATTTATACATGTATAAATATTGTAAATATTTATAGTCTCCTAATTAGGTAAAATTTAAAATGATCCATTATATCAATATGTCATTATGAATTTGATCTCACTAAAATATCAATTGACCAGAATATACAGAAACTGAAGTTAAATTTTACAGTTCAATCAGTAAACTTTTATTTAGTCAGTGGGTGGAAGTTGCAAAGAAGCAAATTTAGAACTTGAGATAAGGAAAAACTTCCTTATCACTAGAACTATTCCCCAAGTGGAACCAGCAGTTTCCTCAGGAAGTACCAGAATGCCTCTCACTAGAGGGCTTTAGATGACAGCTGGATGGCCACTTGTCAGGGATGTTCTAAAGAGGAGTCCTTTTTTAAGGACATATGGACTAGAATGGTCCTTAAGGTCTCTTGCAACTCTGTGATTATGTGATTCTGTGGCTGTTGAGACAACAAGCCAGGCTCATATAGCCACCCGTGGACACACCATAGATTCTTATATTTTTTCCTGAGAAGCAATGAGAGAGAAAGAGGAGAAAGAGAAAGAAAAAGATAGACAGAGACAGAGATAGAGACAGAATTAAATTTTTAAAAAATGCTTTCCCCTACTATTAAATTATAAATCCTGTAGGAGAGGAACTTCTTCCTCATAATCAAATCCAATCTCTAGTGACTTACATACAACCCTGGGGGTAATAGGTACTTATTAAATAATTCTTAAATTGCCTGGAAGACCATACAAAGCATAAGGTTACCTATCTAGTTGGTATAATGAATAGAACTCTGGGTCTGGAGTTAGGAAGATTTGAATACAAATTTGGCACTTAACTTCTGTCTGTCTTAGTTTCCTGAACCATAAAATGAGGATAATAGCACCAACCCTGAAGGGCTCTTGTGAGGATCAAATGAGATAATATTTGCATAGTGCTTAGTATAGTATTTGGCACATAGTAGACACTTGATTAAATGTTTATTTCCTTCTTTTGTTCCTTCCATTTGTGGGAATTGAGTGAACCACCCTGAGTCCATCTTTTGACAGTTCTGGAGCTAGCTCTCAGTTTCTTTTCTTTTCAGTTATGAGTCTTATCCCGTTTCTTTCTTGTGAAAAAACTTTAGTCATATGGGGATTGTGATAAAATTTTATGGTATTGCTTTAATCTAGCTCTGTGTGATTGGGAAGCTGGACAACCCTCTACTTGCTGTTGAAACTCTTAACTAAGGATTTTGGTTATGCTGTCCAGAAATCAAGTCAGATGCATGATTGATGATACAGGGAGTTTTCTCATAGATTCAGATCTCAAACAACCCATATATCTTATCTGAAATTTGACCCTGTGCTGGACAATCAGTTAAAGTTCCCATGTTCATTTGATTGAATGTATTGATTGATTGAATACTTGAGAGTAGTGGGACACCATTTTTTTCTGATTTCTGGGAATTACACCTGTTTCCTCTCTTCTCCCCATCCCTCCCTTGGAAAATCGCTTTTTTTTCCAATTACAAATCAAATTATCTACTTTTGGATACTCTGCTTTTACTTTATTTCTGTTCCCACCCTCTCTCCTCCATGGACAATCATTCAATCAAGTGAAGTAGAATTTATTAGGAAACTATTATGGGTCAGGCACTATGCTAAGCACTAATGATGTAAGATGATAAGGAATCCATCCCTGTGAAGGACTGAAAAGGACTTTTCAACTTTAGCTGAGACTTGAAGGAAGTCAAAGAAGCTAAAAAGCAGAGATATAGAGGAGGGAAAGGGAGAAAATTCCATGTATGGAGAACAGCCAACGAAAATTCTGGGAATCGGGAGATGGAGTATTGTGTGAGGAACAGCAAGGAACTCAATGTCATTGGATTATAGAGAACATGGTTGGGGCAGAGTTAAGATTTAAGAAGACTGTACAGGTTATTTCAATAGTACAGGTGTGAGATGAAGACCTGTATCAGGGTAGTGGCAATGTCAGAGAAGAGAAGAAAGTGTATTAAAGAAATGATACATGGCAGAAATAATAGGACTTAATCCCTGACTAGATATGAAGAATGAGAGAGTGAGGCTTTATAGATGGTATCTCAATTTTAAGTCTGGGTGGCTGAGATGATCACAAAAAATACCCTGGACACTAACAGGAAAGTTAGGAAGTGAGAAAGGTTTGGGTTAAAATACAATAGAAATTTCAACAATGACTAAGAATTTACCCCTAAATTTAACCAATGTAAATTAATTGCCCCAAGAAGGAAAATAAAAATAGAAAGTGCCTTGGTCAGCAAAGATCTAATTTAATTGTCAAATAGAAAAAAGATGACTGCCAAAGTCAACACCTGGTTGGAATATAAACTTGTTTGTAAAATCTTACGAATAAAGATGATGAATGAGTATAAACAGTATCATCTTATAAAGTAGAAAAAAGAGATGGAGGGTAAAACTAGTTTAAAGAAATCTTGGTAACATATTCAAATAATCAAAGTCATTCCAAAGGCATTTAAGGCTAAAAATGGAAAGAATAAGTATAAGGAAGAATGGAAATGATGAAAAAAATGATTGTAACACATTTTTTTTCTTCATCAAGAACAGTGGGACCACCATACTCAGATCCTAACACTCTAGTCCTGGAAGTGTTTATAGAGGAGGTAGAAATGGCACTATCGAGAACAAAAGTGGAAAAACAGCTGTATTCAACCAAGAAAATCTATGCTGAGAGTGATATGATATGACTGTGAGAGCACTGGGAGACTAATGTACAAAGCGTCCAGATAAAGAGAAGATATGGAGTATGAGGGTTCAGGAAAGTAGCTTTCTTAATGTTAAAAAGGATGTTTAGAATACCATTATTTATAATATACATACCTACTCTCTCACCTATACAAAATCATTATGAAACAAATAGAATTAGCATAGCTTTCTCCACTCAACTCACTAGAGGTCTTTTTAAAAATTAAAAACCTTGTCTTCTGCATTAGAATCAACACTGTGTATGAGTTCTAAGGCAAAAGAATGGTAAAGGCTAAGCAATGGGAGTTGTCTCTCACTAGAGATCTTAAAGCAAAGGCTAGGTGACCATTTATTGTGCTATTTTCAAGGAGACTAAATTGAGTTTAATTCAACATATCGTAAGCACTCACTATATGCTAGGTAGTCAGCACAGAAAAACAAAAATGAAGTATTCCCTATCCTCAAGGAGGTTACATTTAATAATACACTGATAAGTAAATGAAAGCCAGTTAGAGATAGACAAAACTATTGAGGGGTTGGGAATCAAGAAAGGTTTCACAGAGACTATGACACTTGAAGTGAGTCTTGAAGAAAGATTTTGTTTCTAATTCTAATAGTTGGTGGAAGTGAAAAAGTGCACTCCAGGTATGGAATATAACTTCTACGAAGGCAGAAGAAACATCACATATGGAGAACAGTCCAAGTAATGAAACTGAGCATTTGAAAAAATTAACAAAATAAAAATGACAAATCCATAAAACAGTAAGACATTCACTGCGAAATGGCCTAAGCCTTAATCTCAGGAGATGATAAACTCCCTTGGAGATGGCATCACTCAGAGCAAAGAATGAGAGATTCTCCTAGTTATAGAATGAGGTGGATTTCAATTTCAAAAAACATCTTTCTGATGATGGTGAAATCATATCTCTTGGCTTTGACCAATTGCTTACAATACATAGAAACAGTGCATGTAAATCTCCCTGTTTATATACTGAAAATCAAGTCTCCCTTTCCAAGGCTGAAATATAACTTTTGCCAAAATATTCTTTGATCTAAAACTAAGGGTTATTGCCATATCAAACTCTGTTCAAAATTTCTCTCAACATCAGTCAGTGCAAAAAAAAAAAAATAGGAGACTCTCCAAGATGTAAAATGAAGCAGTTCTGAAATGTCTTCCATAAGGGGGCACAAAAACCAACCACAGAATGGCACCCCTGGTGTTTAGGAAATGACTGTTGCATGTTGAGAATTTACCATCATGAAGGGACGACTACCCAACCACAGCCTACTCCTTATGTGGAGAGCCAGTAAACACTTCATTTTGTAAATTGAATCAAAGGATAAACTGATCCCTGGAATATCTTTTTTAAAAAGTGGCAGATTTCTGATTGGTCATTCCAAACTTCTCCCCCTCTTTCTCTTCCAAATGCAACAGTATTTATATAAGAATTAGCTCTCCCAACAACTAGCTGGGTTTTGATTTAGGGATTGACTAGTGTGTTGGGCCACAAAGAGCCACTAAGACACAGACAGTGTGTTCTTTTAATTTACTTCTATAAACATACAAAAATTGGAGTCAGCTGTCAGTGGAGTCCAAATTAAAGGGCTGAGGGTCACTTAGAGTCACAGTTGAATCAAGATCAGCTTTTGAAAGAGGTGGGGGTCAGGGAAAGGAAAGCCAGTTGGATTTTTTAAAGTTTCTCAAGAAGATAGGTTGTTAGGTACATAGTAAAGATGTTCAATTGAACTGTAGTTAAAATGTAATATGCATTGTTTACTTTCATAAATTCAATTTGGACTGAAACTAATATCATTGCTAAAAAAAGTTCCCTGACTTAAACGATGTACATGATCTCAAAGTGTAATAAAATAAATGTCAAAACCATAACCACTCCTAATATAATTATAGCAAGTTGAATTCTGTCTGTTATGAATGAGGCACTGTGAATCTCCTCAGTGTGTTTCTTTTTTCCTTTTTTTAAAATTAACCTCTTTTGCTGCTTTTAATGTTTATTATAAGGTTATATTTATATTTATTCCTTTGTCTCTTATCTCACAGTCAAGGTTATAATTAGAGATTTCTGCACTTGGTACAAGTAGCACAAGTGGAATCCTTGGGTACAGGGCACAAAACAAAGCTTCAGTCTGGGGTAAGAAAGGATGGAACATTGCCCTACTGAGAGAGAGAGAGAGAGAGAGAGAGAGAGAGAGAGAGAGAGAGAGAGAGAGAGAGAGAGAGATTCTGGGTCACCATCATGAGACTGATACATAGGGCAGGAAGAAGGAAGTCATAATAGTCAGAGATCACCCCAGCCTGACAACTTATAGTTTCCTGTTTTAATTAATTCTTTCTAAATAGATGCTAAGACCTCTGGGTTCTTTGAAAGACTGTGTCGGTGCCCTTTAAGTTTCAGTGTGCCAAAACCATAACCACTCCTAATGTAATTACAGCAAGTTGAGTTCTATCTGTTATGAATGAGGCACTAGGAATCTCCTCGTTGTGGTTCTCTTTTTTAAATTAACCTCTGTGGCTGCTTTCAATGATTCGTCTAAGTTTATATATTTTTAATTTATTTAATTTCTTCTTTTGCCCCAGGAAAGCCCTACTTACCTTGTTCTACTTCTGTCCATGCTTGCAGTAGCTTGGTAAGAGACAACATGGCAAAGAAGGAAGATAGATTTCTTCCATTTAGTAAGACCCTACACTACGTCTCAAAAAACATCACTCGTTCCTCACCCCCCCAAAAATGTTGGGGAATAATACTAGCTTTCTCTGCTTTCTCAAAAATTCATCATTTTTCATTCCCTTTCTCATTCACAAAACTTTCTTTGAACTTTTCAAATCTTAAAATATTATATAAGTTAATTATTATTTAAATAGTATATGATAGATCACAATAACTGTGACAAGTTCTTAAATAAAATATAATCTAAGGTCTGGGATTTTCCCATGATTTAGTGGACAGCTTTGATGAAAATTGTCATAAAGATATATATGCATCATACTATTTTAAGTGTTTGGCAAAATTAGTTACATTCTCCTAAAGGAGCTTACAATCTAATGCGGGAGACAATGGTGAAAATAACTGGGCACAAAGCAGTTGCTTGATGAGTAGATGAAAGGTGATCTCAGAGTGAAACAGAGTCCCATCAGAGGAGACCAGGAAAGGTTTTCTGAGGAAGACAGCATTTGAACTGAGTCTTGAGGGAAGCCAAGGAAGCTGAGACAGATTTGAGGTGAGAGAGCTTACCAGGATTAGGGAATGCCCAGTGAAGACACAGAGACGGGAAATGTCATGTGTGACAAAAGCAAATAGACTAATGTAGCTAGATCATAGACTGTGTATAGAGGAATTGAGGGTAAAAAGGCAGGAAAGATAGAAAAGATCTTTAAAAACCAAAGGACTTTCTATTTGCCCTATAGGTAATAGGGAACCATTAGAGTTTATTGTCTAGGAAGGGGTGGGAGAAGCATGCTACATGGTCAGATCTACACTTTAAGAAAATCACTTTGTCAATTGAGTGGAAAATGCATTGAAGTGGACAAAGAATTGAGGAAGTGAGAACGATTCAGTCTATTAGACCGAGAGAGATGGCAAGGACTTGAACCAAAGTTAGTGAAGATAAGGACATATTAGAGATGTCAAAAGATTGAAACCTCAAGGGTTGGCAATAGATTGCCCATGTGAATTAAGAATGAGGAGTCCAGCAAAAACACTGATAGGACATGAGCTTGGGTAACTCAGAGAATGGTAAGTACGATCTGCAGTAATAGGGGAGTTTGGGATAAGAGATGGTTTGGGGAGAAAGATCATGGGTTTTGAACATATTGAGTTTGAGTTGCCTAAGTGAATATCTAATTCAAGGTTTCCATAAATCAGTTAATGATATGAGATGAGAGAACAGGAAGAATGACTAGAGCTAATTATCTAGATCAGGAAATTCAGTTAAAGGAACCTATCCTTACCTCATCTACATTCACAGGCACTGGATAGAGCACTGAGGTCTGTAGCCAAATAAAGTTATTGAATAGAGATAATAACTGAGTCCATTTGAGCTAAGGAGATCACCAAGTAAAATAGCATAGAGGAAAAAGTGGGCCCATGAGAGAACTTTGGGTGATGCTTATTGTTAGTGAACATGGAAAGGAAAATCTATCAAAGGGATGAAGAAAATGAATGGTCAGGCTGATAGGAAAACCTGAAGAGAATCGTATAATAAAATTCTAGAGAGGAAAATATCCAGGAGGTCACCAACAGTTTCAAAACACTGCATAGAGGTAAAAAAATATGAGAGCTGAGAAAAAGCCATTACATTTTTCCTTTATTTAGGGAGAGAATGAAAAGGAGAAGAGAGGGCTCAGTTCTGCCATTCAGAACATTATTATTTTGCTTGGAGTAGCAATGGAGAAGAGATTAGCACTACCAGAGGCAGCTAGATGGCACAATGGGATAGGGTGGTAGACCTGAAAGTCAAGAAACTCTGACCCAGAAAATCACACCTAGCTTCCATTGCTTACTTTTTTGTGTAAGCTTGGGCAAGTTACTTAATTTAATTTCACCTCATTTTCTTTCTTTTTCAAAAAATCATCATCTTTTTTCTTAGAATTGATACTAAGTACCAGGTCCAGGGCAGAAAAGCAGTAAGGGCCGGGCAACTGAAGTGAAGTGATTTTACCAGGGTCACATAGCTAGGAATTGTCTGAGGCTAGATTTGAACCGTATTCCTTCCCAAACCCAGGCCTGACTCTTTATCCACTGTGCTACTTAGATGCCTCTCTTCACTTACTTTTCTTCATTGATAAATGAGGATAATAATAGCATCTTTTTCTTAAGGTTTTTTCAAGGTTTAAATTAGATAATGTATAAACATTAAAGAACTCTTTAAAGATCCATCATCATCATCAATCATCAGTAGCAGCAGCAGCAGTGTCTTCTCTCCCCAGACACTAAAGTTTTCCCAAAGAGAATTATGATGTTTTCTTATCAAGACCATATTTTCATCTTGTTTTCTAGAAACAGAAAATTGAGCCAAATCAAACAATGAAGCATATTTTCCAAAGAAAGAACTGTATTCCTGAATGAGAGAAAAGACAATGAACCTTGAAGAAGATCAACAAATAGGTGGAGAGACTCTGGAACTCAATAAAAGGCTTTCTTTTTCTCAGTGTAGATATAAACTCAGCACATGTTTTCTGATTGGATAATGATAGATCAACAGAGCATTTTAAAAGCATTTACTATGTTCGAAGCACCATAAAAGCTAATGTCTGATCTTCGTGACTAGTCCCCAAAAGCTGTTGAGTTCCTTTTGAATTAAACAGTAAAATTAACTTAAGTTGGGATGCTCTTTAGGGAGCTGAATGGGAACAAGTAGAAAACATCACAGGGGGCCTGACCAAGATGGTGGAACCAAGAGAAAAAGGGAAATTGACACAGAGTCAAAGCCCACTGGTACAAAAATTCCCCCTCTTCTTTTTTATTTCTGGGATTCCTACATGCATGTCCTGCTGACTTTAGAGAGGGCTGGAGCTCATTTGGATTTGGCACAGCTGGGGTTCTCCATCGACACAGCCATTCCATTCTTGACAGTGGCAAGGTGAAAGCTATTTTTGATGCACTTACATAGAATTGTTATCATTAGAACCAGGGTAATAGAAAAGGAATCTGCTTGCAGTTTACTGTATCCCTCCCTGTCAGCAGCATTTCCTTTTCTGATGGAGTATCCATTCTCACCAAAGTCTTATGGGAACATAGCTCTTACTTCATCCTCAGCATCTATCTTTTTGGCAAGCTCTGTGCCCTGGACTCAGTATTTTTTGAAACTATCATTCCTTCTTCCTCATATTTCCAAGTGAAACAACTTCACTACAAGTGCTTCCCTGGCAGCCTCACTCTTATTTTTTAGAAGATCGTTTTTAAACAATCAATTCCAGCCAGAAGGCCACTTGTGACAATAAGCAGCAAACAAAGCACAGAATCGAAAGAGTTTAGGAGCGATGAAACAAGACATTGTTGGCTGCTGCTCTGCTAAATCCAGCTGTTCCTTTCCTACAATCTCTATTTCCTCTAATAGCTGACACAGTGTTCTCCAGAGTTCTGTGGTTCTCTCAGCCTAAAGATAAGTTGTCTGGCTTTCTCATGCTGTGTATGGAGCTTCCATCATCTGTCAACTAGTCCACAATCTCTTATGTTTTCTCAGTCTTAAGCAGTAAAAAACAAGAGGTACCATATGCCTTTTGGTACTTTGAAGTGATCCACTATATAAATTTTCTTAAAAGAAAATTATTGGATTTCGGATCCCATGAGGTACTGCCCAAGAACAGCAGCCTTGGATTTTACTAACTTTGAATGTTTTAGAGACATCATGTTGCTTTGCAAGCCCCTTCCAAAAACTTTAGGGCTAGATGGTGGTTAATAAAACAAACAACAAAAAAAATACATAAAATCTATGACAAAATTTTGATAAATTGATCAGCATTTTTTTACATTCCATATTGACATTTCCTATCTCTTCATCTGATGTATTACACCAAGGGATGCATCTCTTATATTATGGAAAAATAAAAAATAAGAACACAGTTTGGTAAAACTGAATAATGCCTTAAAATATATACTACATTATACTATACTATACAATACTATATTATATTATACTATGCTCTGCTCTGCTCTGCAAATCTATATTACACTATGCTATAATGCTCTATACTATACTATAGTATACTATAATACAGGATATTCTAAGCCCATAGCTACTAATCTCTAAAGGAAAATAGGGGAAATGGCTTCTTATGTTCCTTTTGGGGGCTAATTTTGGTCATCACAATCACAGTGAAGATTTTTCTATTGGATTTTTCTTTAACATCATGAAGTAAGTTTCTACATTGTTCTCCTTGTTTTGCATATACCATTTTCATTAACATTCAAGTTTTCTCATGCTTCTCTGTATTCATTTTAGTTATTTTCTATTAAAACACAGTAATGTTCCATTAATGTGTAGCACAATTAGTCATTCCCCTGGGAGCAATTTTAAGTGTCTTCTCTGTGCTAGGTACTATGCTGGGTTCTACAGACACAAAGACAGAAACAAAGGATTCCCTGCCCTCAAAGAATTTATGTTCTATTGGAGAAGACACCATGTACATATTTAAAAGCACATATAAACCGTATGTGAAACACATGCCATGTAATTTTTTGATACTTAGGTTCTTAATGGGGAGAGCAGGAAAGGTCTCATGTAGAAGCTGGATTTTTAATTAAAAAAAGAACTCAAGAATGTTGAATTTCTGAAAAGACTTCTTCTTTCATTATAGTAATAAAATATAAATTGTCCTTTCAACTCCAGAAAGTCTTTTTCTCCACTCAATGATCCAATAAACTACCAACTAACATTTACAAATTCTCTATTGCACAGTCATTATCAACCAACTAATCATTCTACTCTGCTGCCAGTTCTCTTCTTTCAATCCCCATTTCAGACTTATTCAGGTCATTCTATTGGATAATTCATAGATTCAAGATATAGAAAAAAACATTAAAGGTCATAGAGCTACCTCTTTATCTTACAAATAAAGAAATTTTGACCTAGAAAGAAGTTTCCCCAAACTCTCTTAGGCTGTAAGTAGCAGAAATCATCCAGTCAGTCAATAAATACCTAATATGTGCCTATCATTATTCTAAGCACTTGGGATACAAAGAAAGACAAATAATAGTCCTTGCTCTTAAGGAATTCACAATCTAAAAACTGATACTACATACAATAAACTATGAATAAGCAAGTTATATATAGGATAAATAGGAAATAATCAGCAGAGGGAAGACACTATAATTAAGATAGATCAGGAAAGGCATTATGTAGAAGGTGGGATTTTAACAAGGACTAAAGGAAGTGAAGAAAGACAGAAGATGGAGATGAGGAAGGTAAGAATTCCAGTCCAGCAAAAATGCCAACATTCCAGAAATGGAGTATCTTTGCTAGGATGATTGTAGAGTATAAAAAGGCTGGAAGGGGGAAGGAGGTGTAGAGGGAGACAGGCAGGTTGGAAATGACTTTAAATGGGTTTTAAAAAATGATTTCATTTTATATTTGATCCTAAAGTGGATAGGGAGTCTTGGAAGTTTATTGATGGAGGGATAATAACATTGTTAATACCTATAGTTTAGGAAGATCACTTTGACAACTGAATAGAGGATATACTGGAGTTGATAGAGATCCTTTGGCTTCCAATTTTATTCTCTCTCTAAATTCTACTCATGCTCTTTCATTCTTTTCAGGGACATTTAAATTTTTCAAGCTATCTCATTTCATGTTACTTATGGTACTACTTACTTCTAAACTAATTTTTGGCTCAGATTCTTCTTTAGAGATGCTTCTAGATTTATCTTGCAAAGTATATTTGCAAAGTGTCAAGAGGACAGATTATAGAGAAAGGAAATTCTGTGTCTCTCTTAGGAGCTTCTACTTATCTCTACTACAAAACATTCCAAGCAATCTTTCCCTGAATGATGGTTGATGATGAATGCCAATCATAGTCTAACCTATTATGTATAAATTAGTCACTAGTTTGTCTAGGGTTTTAAAAAATAATCTTGGGGGTTCTGCGGACTGCATGTAAAATATGAGTCAATGTAATATGGTGGCTAAAAAATCTAATACAATGTCTAAGTTTACCTCTTCATTTCTTTGAGAGGCATAGCTTCCTTGAATAGTATCAAAAATTGTAGATATGAAACTTGAAAAAAATTTAAAGGAATCTGATTTAAATGTCCTTTAAAAATCTCTTATTTATAAATGAGGAAACTGAGGCATGAAGTGGTTAAGGTACTTTCTTCTATTCATCACAGCCCATCCACAGATACAGACATGGTATTCTCCCAAGTTCTGCCCTTGTCAGAATATATTTCAATCAACCAATCAATAAATATTTATTAAGCACCTATTATATACTGGGCACTGGGCTAAGTGCTAGAGATACAAAGAGAGGCAAAAGAGAGTTCATGCTCTCAAATAGATTAAAATTTCATGGAAGTGACATGCAATCAAATATATAATGCAAACTATATACAAGATGAATAAAACATAATTAACAGAGGAAGGCTTTAATAGGGGGTGAGGAAGGCTTCCTCTAGGAGGTGATATTTTAGTTGGGACTTAAAAGAAGCCAAAGAGGTCAGCATTTGGGGGACAGAATTCTTGTTATGGGGGACAGAAAAAATTCCAGGAGCCAGAGATGGAGCATCTTGTTCATTGAACAATCGGGAAGCCGGTGTCACTGGATCAAGGGATTCATGTAAGATATGAGACTGGAAAGATAGAAAGGACTAGATTATAAAGAGCTATGAATGTCAAACAGAGCCTTTTTGTATTTTATCATGGAGGCAATAGGAAGCCAATGGAGTTTATTGAGCAAGGGTGGCATGATTAGACTTTTGCTTTAAAAAACTCACTTAAAGGCTGAATGAAATATTGAGTTCAAAGGTTAGATCCCACAAATGAGGGAATAAAACTGTTGATAGACTGGAGCATCCAGAATAGGAAAATTAGAATGGTGAAATGCATCAAGTCTGTGTCAGAAGAGGATTCATTGAAGGAGCTGGAGATACTTTGCATGGTGGGAAGAAGGCAGGAGGCACCAGATAGCTGGCTTCAAGCAATAGTAAGGGTATCTTGTAAAAGAAAAATTAAGTTTGTTTTGTCTATCTTCAAAGGGAAGAAGGAGGAAAAATGGATGCAAGTTGAAAAAGGGTAAATTTAGCCTTAATATAAAGAGAAATGCCTTAAATTACAGCTATTTCAGGGGAAAGAGAAATGAGCTAATTCAGGAGGTGTTGGGTTGCCCTTAGTTAGAGGTATTTAGGCAGAGGCTGCATGGCCACTTATCTGATGGGGATGCTTTTTAGGATTATGGTTCTGGAGTCTCAGTTCTGAAATTATGTGATTCTACATTATGACTATTCCTAAGTTCATCAAGTTACAGCAGCAGATGGATGGCACAGTGAATAGAGCATTACACTCAGAACCAGGAAGACCTAAATTCAAACCCAGACTGAAACAATTACTAGTTGTGTGATCCTGTTCAAGTTTCTTAACTTGTGTTTGCCTCAGTTTCCCCATCTGTAAAATGGGGAGGGAAGGTAATAATGGCATCTACCTTCTTGAGTTATTATGAGGATAAAGTGAAATAACTGTAAAGTGTTTCATAAACTTCAGTATCACTGTTATTATTCTCATTGCCAGTATATAGCATTTATATTCACTTACACATTTCTGTCTTGCCCTTTTAGCAATTAGATATTCCATTCCATAAAAATAACTCTCATTAAGATGAGTTTCTTGGGGGCAGGTAGGTGATCCAATGGATTGAGAGCCAGGTCTTGAGATGGGAGATACTGGTTACAAATCTAGCCTCAGATAAATTTCTAGGGTGTGACCCTGGCCAAATCACTTAATTCCCATTGCCTAGCCCTTACCACTCTCTTCTGCCTTGGAACCATATACAATATTTGTTCTAAGATTGAAGATAAGCGTTAAAAAAAAGATGAACCTTTCTTGTCAACAAAATCCCAACGTGTCCTAGTATTTCCCAAGTGGAAGAGTACTGAATCAAAGCAATATTTCACATTCATAGCATGTTTTAAGGATTACAAAACATTTTCCTCACTATATCACTTTGTGATTTAACTTAACCCAACATGGAAAACTTCAAAGGTAAATCTATTTTTGAGATATGTTGTGCAAGTATTATCTGCATTTTACAGCTGACCAGACTCAGACAAGCTAAATAATTTGCCGAAATTCACCCAGCTAGTAAACTTTTGAGAGGAGTCTTGAATCCAAGTCTTCTGACTTCATTTCTACAGCACTTTCTAGTATATCGTATTTCCTTTTTACACAGCTAGGAATTCTAGAGAATAAAACACTGGACTAGGAATCAGATAGACCCAAGTTCACAGCCTGTTTCAACTTCTCTTAGACTCAGTTTCTCCACATGTAAAATGAGAATAATATCAGCCTCCTAAGAGAGTTATTGTGGGGCTATCAAATGAAATACATTTTATAAATCACTTTATGAACCTTAAATTGTTACAAAATTTTAGCTGTGCCCAGCATGGCAGTGTGAACATTGGATTTGGCATGCTCTAGGACCATAATTGAACCCAGAAATTACACAAGAACCAGTACCCTGGTTGCTAGACAGAGTAGAGAAAATAGTGGTGAGATATCCTGTTCCCTTTTTGAACTGAGTCTACCACAACTGGAGAACAAGCTCTACTATCCTTCGTCTGCATGGCATTTGACTAATCGCAGCACCTTTCCCACCTTTGCTGAGTACCATCCTGCTATGTTGTACAAGAAAGAATAAGACCTCAACGGCGGTTACAAATAACTAGTGCAGAGCACACAATGAGGCCCCTCCACTCCATTTAACCCTGGTTGCAATTTTCTCTTCATGTCTAGATTAGAGGCACACACCCATTTCCCCTAAATCACATTTAATTTGTTTCTAGGAAATTCTACCATGTTCCAAGAGACCCACTTTCACAATGCCAAGATCTCCTCTTGGCCTGATTTTTCAAGACTTAGCTTTTGTGAGGTGATGTCTATTTCACAACTCACACAGCATTGCTCACGAAAAGGTCAGATCGCCTGGAGAAGTCACAATAGTTTCCTGTTCCCTCAGTGAATGATTGCAGATGATGGACCAGAAGGGTGAAGGAGTGGGAGGTGGGCAAAAAGAAGTGGAACACTTATATTCTAATTTGGATGCCAGTTTTTTGAGTGTCGAACTATAGACAACCCATCTTGGCTGTGTTTGAATGCAGTTAAGCTCTGAGACCACACCAAAGCAAGTTCAATCCATTAATGGTATTTATTTTAATGTTACAAATTGCAAGCAGAAAAATACAAAGGGTGGAAGCAAAAACCCTGCAAGGTAAAATCTGCTAACCTCTTCTGAGAAGACATTACTAAAACATAGACCCCCATTAATCAAAACTTTCCCAAATCAAACCCATATTAGAATTTCAAATCCAGCCCAAAAACTCTCAGCTAATGCTCTTGTTATTCCTTTTGAAAGGTAGTCTGCATTCCTGTTGGGACTCTGGCAACAGACCATTCAGGTTTCTCATTCCTAAGGCATCACTGGTCCAGACATCACTCTTTTGACATTGCTTCCCAGAATTTTCTCCAGACATATTCCCAAGGCTTCCATCTCCTGCCTCTGTGACTTTGCCCAGGTGGTCCCTCATACCTGGAATACCTTCAATATCTCCTAGAATCTCTATATCCCTTCAGAGCTCAGCTCAACTTTTACCCCCTACACAAAACCTTTCTTGATTCCTCCAGTTTACCTAATCTCTCTCCCTAAATAAACTTGTATTTACTTTGTTTACATTTTGCTTGCTAGTCTCTCTTCTCCTCTCCCACATTCCCTAAGAGCATGTAAATTCTTTGGAGCATAGGGAATATTTTGTCTTTGTGTGTCTGGCACACAGCAAGCACTTAATAAAAGCTTTTTAAATTCCCCCAAACCTAGCCCAGTATCATTAATAAGGAGATGATCCTTTATTACCTAATTGCTGAGCAGAGTTGCAAGGGACATATGTGTACTATGTGTACTATGCTCTCCTGGTTCTGCTCCTTTCACTCTGCATCAATTCCTGGAGGTCTTTCCAGTTCACATGGAATTCCTCCAGTTCATTATTCCTTTCATCAAAAGTATTCCATCATCATCAGATACCATAATTTGTTGTCATTCCCCAATTGATGGACACCCACTCATTTTTGCCACCACAAAGAGGACAGCTATGAATATTTTTGTACATGTATTTTCCCCCAAGTATCTCTTTTGGATACAAATCAGCAGTGGTATGGCTGGATAAAAGGGCAGGCAGTCTTTTAAAGTCCCTTGGGCATCATTCCAAATTTTCTTCCAGAATGGTTGGATCAATTCACAACTCTACCAGCAATGTGTTAGTGTCCTAATTCCGCCACATCTCCTCCAATATTTATTACTTTCCTTTCCTGTCATATTGGCCAATCTGCTAGAAACCTCAGAGTTGTTTTGATTTGCATTTCTCTAATTATGAGAGATTTAGAGCACTTTTTCATGTGGTTATTAATAGTTTTGATTTCTTTATCTGAAAACTGCCTATGTAAGTCCCTTGTCCATTTATCAATTAGGGAATGGTTTGATTTTTTTCATACAATTAATTTAGTTCCTTATAAATTTGAAAAATTATACCTTTGTCAGAGTATTTTGTTATAAAGATTTTCCCCCCAATAAGTTGCTTCCATTCTAATTTTGGTTGCATTGGTTTTGTTTGTACAAAACCTTTTTAATGTAATGTAATCAAAATTATTCATTTTAAATTTTGTAATATTATCTATCTCTTGCTTGGTCTTAAATTCTTTCCCTTAGTGGTATACCTGTCAGATCCCATAGATCTGACAGGTATACTATTTTATATTTACCTAATTTACATGTGAATTCCTTCTTTATATTTTAGTCATTTGAGTCCTTGTAATTTTAAAGAAGCCACTCATATCTACTTCTATTTCCCCTTAATTAATTAAATCATTTCTCATATAGAACTGAAAACTGAGTGTGTGATCAATGGCATTTACTTGGGACTATTTCTTGAGATCATAGCAGGATACTCAGAGATCAACTGGTCTAACCCCACTCCTTCCACCAAGGAGGAAATGAATCTGAGTCTGAGAAATGCTAAATGACATTCCTAGGGCCAAGATCAGTAGTAAGCTCTCAGGATCGAGATTTGAGCCTAGTTTTTTCGTTTTCTTGTTTTTAACTTCAGATCCTTCTCTCTGTAATAATGGATCAATATACAAGGGAATAAGCAATTCTATTGCATCTACTATGTGCCAGGCCCTATCGCAAATGCTTTTTTATAAATATCTCATTTGATCCTGGAAGATAAGATGCTATTATTGTCACCATTTTATAGCTGAAAATAACAATGCAAAAATTAAACAATTTGACCTATTCGTGCATCTTGCAAGTGTCTGATTCCAGACCTGAATTCAAGTACTGCTGATTCCAGGCCATTGCTCTATCCACTGAACTGCCAGCTGCCACAAGACAAAAAAGGAATGATTGCCATTGAGATAGATTGAGCACTGAATCACTTAATCCCTTATTCAGTTTTCTCATGTATAAAATGGGAGTAAATGATAGCACCTACTTCATATAATTTTTGTGAGGACAAAAAGCAAGACAGTGTAATAACAAAAATAATAATAATAAATATATGTAGAACTTTATATAGCATTTTAAGTTTTACAAAGAACTTCACACATGCCTCATTTTCTCCTTAAAACACTCATGGAAGGGAGGTGTCATTAAAGTACCATATAAATGTCAACTATTGTTATTATATTTGTGAGATATCAAACTCATAACGTCTGGCCTTTGGTCATATTTCAACAGTTTTAACTATCCTGCCTGTGTGGTAGAGCCAATTAGAGGCAGCCTTAATTGAGGTAGTATGCTTTAATGAACAAAATACTGGTTTGGGTACCAGAAAATTTGGGATTAAGTCTTGGCTCTCTTCTGCAGTAACTCCATGATGTTCACCAACTTGTCTATTGTCTGAGAACCTCATGTGTAAAATTGAAATGACAACAAGTAAAATACTTACCCCAAATGTTTTTCTTTTTTTGTGAGGAAAGCATTTGGCAAATCTTAAGGAGACAAACATGAGATATAATTACTATTATACAGCGGAGTTGGCTCAATAAACCCCAAAAGGAGTTTGTGCTCTGAACCTAGTGAGTCAGTTGCTAACTAGCTTTGAAAGCCAGGCTTTTGAACCTCCATGTTAATAGAATTACAGTAATTTGTGTCCAGATCCATGGAAGCTGATGAGGTCAAAAAAAGGAAGTTGCATAAGGGAGAAGAGAAGAGGACTGAGGAAGTCATATTTTGCTTAAATAAAAGAGAATGGGAAAGTGCTCTATTTGTCTAATCTAAGCCAAAATATGCAACTTCTCTAAAATCCACACAGCTACGAAGTATCTGAGGCTAGATTTGAAACCAAGATCTCCCATCTCAAGACCTGGCTCTGAATCCATTGAACCACCTACCTGCCCCCAAGAAACTCATCTCAATGAGAGTTATTTTTATGGAACAGAAAATCTAATTGCTAAAAGGTCAAGATAGAGATGAATAAGTGACTATAAATGGATATAAATGCTATATATTGGCAACAAGAATAATAACAGTAATAGTGATGGTGGGTGGCTTTAAAGTTTGTGAAACATTTTACAATTCTTTCACTTTTTCCTCATAACAACCCAAGAAGGTAGGCTCCATTATTATTCCTGCCTCTGTTTTACAGGTGTGGAAACTGAGGCAAACACAAGTTAAGAAACTTGACCAGGATCACACAGCTAATAACCGTTTTAGTCTGGATTTGAATTTAGACATTCCTGGCTCCGAGTGTAATACTCTATTTGCTGTGCCATCAAGCTGCCTTACTTGCTCCTGCTATAACTTGATGAACTCAGGATTAATCAAAATATTAATCAAAATATAATTTCATAGCTGAGAGAGACTCCAGAATCCATAACCCTAAAAAAGCTAAAATTTAGTTTACTTATTTGTGAAATGAGGGAGTTGGATTAAATGATATCTAGCCCTTAAAATATATAATCCTGCAGATTCGTATTCGCACACATCACGTATTCATAAAGTGAACACATTGAGTCAGTTAGTCAACATTTATTGAGGAACTATCATGTGTCAGATGATGACCTGTACCCTGAGAATAAAAAGTAAAGCAAAAGATAGAACTTGCTTTCAAGGAGCTAGGAATATAATGAAGGAGACAACATATATACTATGTACAAATAATATATGCAGAATATATTGGAAATAAGTATCCAAGCAGAGGCATTAAAATTAAGGGGAATTAGGAAAGGCTTTCTGTATTTTAGCTAAAACTTGAATGATGTCAAAGAACCCAGAAGATGGAGATGAAAAGGTAGAGCATTCTAGACAATGGGCCAACCAGTGAAAATGTCCAGGGACCAGGGATGGAGTATCTTGTTGAAGGAACAGTATGGAGACCAGTGTCTTTGGAATGCAGAATTCATGGTGAGGTATAAGGTATAAGAAGTGAGGAAAGATGGCAGTGGAGGCAGGTTATGAAGGGTTTTGAACACCAATCAGAAGACTTCATGTTTGAACATGGCAGTGATAGGCAGGCACTAGCATTTATCAAGTAGGTAAGTCACATGTTTAGACCTGTCCTTTAGAAGAATTACTTGGACAGCAGAGTGTTTTCCTTCTCTCAGGTAAAATTTTGCCTTCTACAAGAAACATTTCCTGATTATTCCTTCATTCTGGTGCCTTTCCACCATTATTTCTCATGTATCTTGTATATGGATTATTTATGCACAATTATTTTCAAGTTATCTTCCCTGATAGATTGTGAGCTCCTTGAGAGTAGGGACAGTATTTTATCTCTTTTGTATTCCCAGTAGTTAGAGCAGTGGCTGACATATAGTAGGCAATTAATAAATGTCTACCAACTAACTAAACCAGTGAGGAACAACTTATGACAGGCAGACCAGCCAGCAGGTTATTGCAATTGTCCAAGTGTGGGATGATGAGGGCCTTCATTAGTGTGGTGGCCATGCCAGAGAGGAGAAGAATATAGATGCAAGAGATGTTTTGAAAATAAAATCTACAGTTCAACACAAGAGATTGGAATTGAGAATGACATTTAGGTTGCAACATTGAGAGACTCAGAGGATGATGTACTCTGTGGTAAAAGGGAAGAGAGATAGGTTAGGGGGAAAGAGAAAGCATTCAGTTTTGGACATATTAAATGTAAGATGTTTATAGGAAATCCCATTTGAGATAATTAATCAGGCAGTTGGAGATTTGAGGTTGGAAGTCAGGAGAGAGGTAGGGGCAGGATAGGTGGATGTTCATTCTAGGTTAATGACTTACACAAAATAGGTAACAAATACTTGCTGAATTGAATTATGAACTCACTGGCTGAGATCCAAACATTTGCTGCATTGGCACTAAAATTATGAGTTCCAGACCTATGAATCCTGCAGAATTTTCTTTCTCTTTCCCTCATTAAGCTTTTATTGTAGGACTTGGTCATTTGATAAAATAGATATAAGAAAGAAAAGGTCAAGGGATGAAGGCATCATCTGTCTAAGATGAAAAAATTACAAATGGTTTAGCAATCAATCAAGCAAATAAGCTTTTTATTCTCCTGTCCTGTCTCTTATACCCTTTCTCTTCTCTGTTGTTTCTCTATTGGAAAGATAGATTTCTATACCCTGCTGAGTTTGTACATATATTCTTTCCTCTGATGAGATTCTGATGAGAGTGAGGTTCAAGCATTGCCCATGCACCCCTATTTTCCCCTCCATCATAAAGCCTATTTCTTTCCATACTTTCATGTGAGCATATTTTCCTCATTCTACCTCTCCCTTTTGCCTTTTCCCAGCACATCTCTCTTTTTCATTCCATCATTTTTTAGGAGATCATCCCAATGTAATTGACTCACACCTATGTCCTTTGTCTATGCACTCTTCCAACTGCCTTGAAAATGATAAAATTCATAAGAGTTACAAACGTCATCTTCCCATATAGGAATGCAAATGTTTTAATTTTCCTGAGTCCCTTATGATTACTCTTTCCCTTTTACCTTTTTGAGCTTTTCTTGATACTTGTGTTTTAATGTATAGTTTTCATTCAGTCCTGTTTTTTTTTTCCAGAAAGGCTCGAAAGTCCTGTCCTTCACTAAATATCCACTTATCCCCTGAATGAATATACTCAGTTTTGCTGAGTAGGTTGTTCTTGATTGTAATTCTAGCTCCTTTGCATTCTGGAATATCACATTCCAAGTTCCTTTAATATGGAAACTACTAAAATTTGCAAGATCCTAAAGGTGGCTTTATGATATTTGAATTATTTCTTTCTGGCTGCTTGAAGTATATTCTCTTTGATCTGAGTCCTGGAATTTGGCTACAATATTCCTGGGAGTTTTAATTTGGGGATCTCTATGAGGATGGTTGATGAATTATTTCAATTAATATTTTCTCCTCTGGAACTAAGATATCTGGGCAGGTTTCCTTGATAATTTCTTGAAATACTATGGCTAGACTCTTTTGTCAATCATGTCTTTCAAATAATCCATTAATTCCTAATTGTGTCTCCTTGATCTGTTTTCAGGTGAGTTGAATTTCTGTGCCTCTTTTACCAAGCTTTTAATTTTCTTTTCATATTTTCTTGCATCACTCTCTCTTCTTTTCTTAGTGTTTTCACCGTTACTCTTCTCTTTTTCTTTATCTGTTACAGGAATTCTTGTTTGCCATATGTACAATTAGCAATTATCTGTGAGGCTTCACTTATATCTGTTTTCATTGATCTTCCCTGCCACAAAAGTGTCTTTTTAATGCTCAGGTTCTTTTTCTATTATTTGTTCATTTTCCCCACCTATTTCTTGATTTTGAATTTTATGTTAAAATTGGGTTTTGCTCACCTTGGAGTGGAGGGACAACATTCCAAGCCTCAAACTTTTTGTGTTAGTATTTTCAGTTGGTTCTAGGAGTCTTCAGTTTCAATACTTCCAGAGTAATGTTATCCTGGGAAAGATGTGGTCACTGGTTTCCTAGTGTGCACTCTGGTCTTTACCCAGGATTTGTCATTAAACCCCTACAGGCACAAGTGTTGTTCTGTTTTCCATTAAGCAATCTTCTCAACCTTGTTACTGTGACCCCAAACTTCTACAGGTAATAGAGTTTCTAATCAGTGCTAGCTACAACTAGTGATAGTTATCTCTTTCTACCCAGTTGTCCAAAATCCTTACTATCTTTGAGCTGAGAGTTCCCAAAGCTGTTGCTGCTGTCACTGAGACCACTGCTATTATGGTTACTGTTGCTGCCACCATGTATGCTCCAGACAGGCTTTCAACCTGGAGTCAAAGACCTCTCTTGTTGGTTTCCCAAGTTTTCTTGGGCCACCTGATGTTTTATTGGCTCTACTACTCCAATATTTGATTTGAGACATTATTTTAAAGTTGTTTGGAGTGGAATGCTAAGAGAGTTCAGCTGATTTACTGCCTTTAAGGCCCCAGGATAGGTATATTTGAGAATTGTCAGCAGAGATAATAATTAATTCCATGGGAGCTGATGAGATCACCAAATGAAGTAGTACTATTAAGGGAGAAAAGAATAGAGGCCAGGACATAAGAATGAGGGATATCTACAGTTAGAGGACATGATCTGGGAGAGCATCCAACAAAGGACCCTTAGTCAGAGACGTCATATAGAGAGAAAACAAGCAGGAGGGAAAAAAAGGTCTGGTATTATCTAGCTGGAAAAATGGGATCCCTGGAGGCTCTTCTGAATACCAAATCTATAACCCAGAGGTACCTAAGTAACCAAGTGTTTCTATTTCTCTAGCAGAAATAACCCACAGCCTAGAACTTTCAGAAGCTAAGAGTCACATCTACATTTTCCAATCATTTTTTATAAACATCTTCATGCCCGAATTTCTTGTCTAGGGTCCAAGTCCTATGAAGTTTGATGTTTTATATTCAATGAACTTTGGTAACTCCAACCTAAAGTCAAGCCCGTCCCAATCTCTGACACTTGAAGGTGCATGTATCTATCAATTGCAGAACTTTCAACACACGTGGGCAATAGATATTACTTACTAGTAAGTGAAAATGAGAGTTGATTTGGGTTGTGAAGTTCAGGGTCTTCAGAAAAACATTTTATTCATCCCAAGTTTTTACTTCCCTTCATGAAGCAAAAAAAAAGTGAATGCCAAAAGCAAAAATATGCCTTTCCCTTGAACCCTTTGAACACCTAGCTATCTAAGTAAAATGAACTTTATATTGGAGGACATAAGGAGGTTAGAAAAGTGGTTATATAAATGAGAATTTTTGTGATAATTTTGGCACATATAGCATAGTGTCATGGTACCAAAAATAATGTATAGAGAGCTAGACTCAGGGTTAGGAAGATCTTTGTTCAGATCCTGCCTCTTGACACACACTAAATATGTGGTTATGGGTAAATAACTTAAACTACTCAAGGACCCAAGCAACTTGTCAAAACCATAAGATAGAGATCATTATGATCTATAGCTGGATTTGATCTGTATCTGATTTATATTACAAGAAGAAGTTTCTTTACCATGGGTTTTCTATACCAATGAAATCAGAGATCTTGTTAAAAAAAACATAGAATCCTAATTTGGGGAGTGGCCTTACAATTCTTCAAGATGATATTTGAACCATCCTTAGCATGATCCTCAGCATATGGTAGGAAACCCCATATTATATACATGTATCCTCTTGACAGCATCCCTGACAACCTCTGCCTGAACATTCACAATGTGAGGATGGTAGGGCAGAGCAGAACAAAGTGCCACATCCTTCCCCACGCTTTGTATAACAAGAAGAAAGTTTGAAAAAAAAAGGAAGACAGCAAATTGTGAAGCAAATTGGCCTAATACCAACAACTTTAAGCTCATATGTGGGTTCTTATGAGTGAGGAACAATGAACTGATAATCACAATTAGAAGGGTGTCATATGCTCTGGCTAACCTTTCAGATTCTGTTTGGAACTGAACAAATAATCTTAAGGAGTATCTTATTTCATAAACATAGCTAGAATCTTAATCAGAACTCTTGCTTTTATGATGTACCATTTTTCTTATTTGGTTTCCCTTGGATGAGAAATGAAACATAGGGTCTTGGCTAATCTTCACATCATATCCTGATTTCCCCTTACTGAGAGGCCAGGGTGCTTCATGTACTTTCTAAAGTATTAATACAATTACAATTCATTCTGGAAGTATGCATCATGATGATTTATAGATATTTTTAAAATGTAATAAAATTAAGATAAAAGTTGCACTTTTCATAAAAGTAAAGTGCTGTAAATGTTGCTGTTTTTGCCAAAGTCTACTTCAAGTAAATGTATTAGACCTGCCCAGGTTTTCCCTTCTTTCATGTCTATCCCAAATATGGGTTTTGGTTCTCCCCAAAGCAAAAATAATTCCAAGTTAGGTGCTCCCAGAGAGACTGTATTTCTTTCTGGGTATGAAGCAACTATTAGATATGGGTAAGAGCTAATAAACACAAATATCTACCTTCTTCAGGAGAAAATGCTATAAAAAACAATTCTGTTAATTCTAATATCAAAGTAGCTTTCTTTTAGTGGAACTAGAAAACAGCAAAAAGCAAAATGATCTCATTAGAAGTCAAAAATATAATAGTGATTATAATGACTACTTCATTCCCATGAAGCCTCAAGCCTGATTTTGTAAACAAAAATGACACAGGATAGCTTGAAGTGATCATAGCTGATTACCTGCCTGAATAGTCTCACCTGTATATCTCTACTGCTGAGAACTGGGCTGATGCCCTTAGACTGCCTTAAGCCATAAAATCTGCCTCAGTGGAATCCCTTAGTATGAAAAACCTACTTTTTTTTTCCTTTAACCTTTGACTTTACCCTGCTTTTCTTAAATCTAATTAGATATAAACTTCATTACTTTTTTCTTGTATTTGTTGGGGTATCCTTTGGTTGATTTCGGTTATTTTAACTAGGGTATGAACATGTTTATTTTAAAGCAATAAAAAAAAACACAAGTTACTTTAAGTTTGGAGCTTCTAGAAACTATTGGATATATGTTTTAGACACTGTAGTTAAAAGGAAGAAACTATCCTTGTGTGTAAATTAACTTGATATGCTCAAGTTGCCCTACTGTGAGGGTGATAAAGACATATGAGACTGATTCAATTTATGTGGGGACCCAGAGTGATTTGGAGAAACTCACTGTCTTTGAAAGGAACAGCATGGCATGAACCTTGGAAGCCAGTTTTCTTAGTCCTGGTATACTTGATAGGACTCAAGTCCCACCAGCCAGCCAGTTGCTGACTCATTCCATACCAGCTCTCATGGTCTCTCTGGGATAACACAATCAAATGTCCTTGTTCTTCTCCAAAAAATATGTTTGGTATCCCACACTTGCTATCATTAGTCCCAGACTTTCAATCTCTGTTGAATTACTTTGAAACTAATTCCTGTTTTATTTAACTTGGATGAGTGCCTGTTGGTATTGATTTTCTGTACCCCATTTTAGTCTCAAGTATAGGAAACTGATTATTTCATGCCTGTTTATCATTCTAAAATATGTTATTGCACCCCAAAAATATGTACCAAGGATGTCTTTATTCCCCCTTGTACATAGGAACTTGTTACTGTCACCCCTTTCCTGGAACTCTCCACTCATACAATTTTAGATCTCTCCCTAGATTGGCCCCTTCCAGTCCCATCTTCTGCCTCCCTTCTCTGTTAAATTAATTAATTTTCTCTTTGCTATATTTGAACTAAGGTTTTGATTTTAGGCCAATTTACTCCACATGCATATATATCCTTGCTTAATAAAAAGCATTCTTAAATTTACAGGCTCTGTTATTTCTTGGTTTATTCCTGTTTATTGAAAGTGGGATACAGGTCTCTAGTTTACTCTCCCTTGGAAGATAGAGAGACCCAACTCCCAAAGAGTTCATGCCTCAGTTTATACTTAGAAAATTGCCTACCAGAAACTCACTTTTGTTATTCTTTTGATGTTATACTTTATTTTAAGGCTTATTGCTTATTGTATCTATTTTTTCATTTGTAAATTAAAAAATTTGTAAAAGTTTTTGACCAGAAGCAATAAAATTCCCATCTGTTAATATTAATGTTGCCTGACAGTGCTAAGTGGACAGATCCTATCTTATACAAAAACAATGAAAATAAATGGATAAAACACTCTTATTATAGTGTCTTTAACTAAAAGGATTTTTTAAAAGTATCAAACTGGTTTAAGTCAGCTAAAAGCCTTTCAAAAAAGGACAAGTAAGTTGCCTCTGGCATAGTTTCTTAGATTACCCCCACTTTGATATTTTGATTCACTGTTACTTCTCTAGAATTTATTCTTCCCTGAAATATAAAAGGTCTTTTTAGAGAGATTTATTCTTACAAAGAAAAAAGTTCATTTCATAGACAAGAAGTCACAGAGAAAGGTCTTTTTAGAGAGATTTATTCTTACAAAGAAAAAAGTTCATTTCATAGACAAGAAGTCACAGAGAACAGTTTGGATCTTCCATACTCTACTTTTGTTCAAGTTTTGTTATTTCCATTGTATTTGATAGTTTGATTTGGTTTGTAAGCTTGTATCCTATAGTACAAAGGTGCAATTAACCCTGCAAAAGGCTAACTGCAGAATTTCTGGCAGTTTAGAGGGTTTAGAGCCCTGACTGGAGGCAGTTGATCCTGGAGCAGAAGCGTCAACTGAGCTTGGTCTTTGGGCTGAATCCTGGCCTTGATTCTTTGCCTTTTCTTTTGAGATTTTGTAGCTTAGCTAATTCCTCTGGATCTCCCTGACCTTCCCTATTCCAATCACCATTTCCTTTCCTAACTTCCTGTGGGCTTGGGAGAAGGGTGGATTTGAGTGGTAGCAATCAAACTTTGAAGACTTAGTTTTCCCCATAGTCAAGTAGGACTTACCCTTGATACAAATTGTCTCCTGATTCATTGTGTGTAACTTCCCTAACCTTAAAGGCAACAAAACCACCAGGGACTGAGTGAGAGCAGGCCCTTTCTCAGTCTCCCATTCCTGTGTCCCTCCCCCACCTGAATCTTCTCCCTAGGCAGTTGTTAGAGAAACCTTGTATCCCTCTGTCCTTTATAATCAACCCCTAAACTCAATAAACCCTAGTGTCATTTAATCAAACCTTCTGCTAAATCATTGGTTGAATGACAGAAGAGGGATAAGATACTGAATGTTAAACATTTTCCAAACCTTAAAGCAGTCTGTAAATTCTAGATATCCTAAGCTGATTCATCTCCAGGTCAAGTTAATCAAGAAATTAAGCTAGATAGAGCTTAAACAAAACAAGAATATTGTCAAAGACAATGTTAAGCTACTTTTCCTTTCTATGATCAACCAATCAACATGTATATACGAAGCATCTACTCTGTGCCAGAACACAAAAACAAAAATTAAACATTCCCTTTCCTCAAAGAGATTGAATTACAAGGAGGATACTCCATGGTCACATCTATA
This sequence comes from Gracilinanus agilis, assembly GCF_016433145.1. NCBI lineage: Eukaryota > Metazoa > Chordata > Mammalia > Didelphimorphia > Didelphidae > Gracilinanus > Gracilinanus agilis. The sequence goes on from NC_058130.1 coordinate 649,645,344, forward strand.
GGCACTTACAAAATATGTATATCATTACTACAAGATAATTTCAGAAGGGAAGGTATTAGTAGCTCCAAGAGAGGCCTCAGATAAGAGATGGAGCTCAAGTTAAACTTTGAAAGCAGGCTTATGATAATTGTTTTACTTTCTCTGGCTTTCATTTCTAACGAGAATGAGATTCATCTTATATTTTGTTAATAAGTACTTATTCCCCTTTCTAAACTGGGACCTCTATTTAAATTAAATATTCAAGTATACAGATAAGTAACTGGATACATAAAAATTTAGATTGTGTTCATGATTTCAAAGTTCTACAAAAATGTCATGCTGTTGTACCATAAGAAATGGCCTGTTTCAGAGGAAACTGGGAAGAGTTCTATGAACTGATGCAGAGTGAAATGAGCCAAATTAGTAGAATGACTTATATAATGATAACAATTTATAAAGAAAAAAAAGCTCTTTAATGACTAATACTGTGATCAGTGCAATGACAAGCATTCAATAGCATGAACTGGCAGAGAAGTGATGAACTCTTATTATAGAAAGAGACATTTGTTTTCAAACATGGTTGTGGCAATTTCTTCTGCTGGACTATATAGCTATATTGAGGGCTTTAATCTGTTGTGTTATTTTGCTCAATAAGGGGGAGAGTGTAGTGGGAGGCACAGATTTTTAAAGTAATGAAAGATAACTAGTTGAAAAAATTATGAGTAGCATTATAATTAACATCACATTCTAAGAAACTGCACTAAAAACAAATCTATCAAAGACATTAATATTATTAATATGGTTATTTTATAAAATAAGCATGTGTTATATTTTAATTTTATTTTAATTTTTTATATTTACATAAAATACTTTTCACTAAAACAAAAGAAAATTTCTATAACTCTAAGTTATAGTATAAAACAAGAGATATAATTTAATTTTGATTTTTCACCTATAAATTTTATATTATGGCAGAAATTCTTAATACGTGTTTGTTAGATTGAACCGATTTGAACCTCCTGGAGAAAAAAATAAATTGAAAAAGAGGCCAAGAGAAGATTAGAATTTACACTAATCAGAGGATTGAATCTTCAGTACAAGCAAAGTTTGTGGCTTCAATCATGGAATATTTGTAGCTAGGATGAGTGGAATAGCAAATCACACGTATTCATTTCACATGTCAGAAAAGCAGGACATTCATGAAGGGATGAAAAAGGCCCCTCCAATCAAGGCGAAGATGTTGCCTTACTACAGCTCTGCCACAAAGCGTCCCCAGACTCCACTTCTTGCTTACCTGGCCAGCTTCTCTCAGGGGAGGTAACACACTATGGAGTTAACATTTCATCCATCTGCTTTTCTTTTAAAGGGCTTAACTCTGTCAGAGTTTGTTGAGGATAGAGCTAATTGGACATTTCACAGAATCCCAGAAATAGGAAAAATTTAGACTGCTCTATTCCTAATAATAAGTTATTTCTTGACCTGATAAAGACTTGCTTTACATGTGAAACTTTTAGGACTTCTTTCCCCACCCTACAACATTGGAGAAAAAAAAAAGAAAACAAATATATCATCCCTAAAGAGACATTTAAGGAAAGTATTATTAGAAGTAATATATGTGATAAATAAATAATTCTAAGAAAATTTATATAAAAAGCAAAGTTGGTGGCTAAAGAAGAAATTAGAGATCGGATTTCTGATTTTGAGTTATGAGTTATGCTTGATCCACAAATTCTCCCATTTGGCTGTGCAGGAGAAAAAATATGTTTATTTATTGCCCCACTGTGTCAGAAACCAGCATTATCTGGCAACTGTTCTTCAAACTGAATGTCACAACATCAATACTATTAAACAAGGAGTATGGTTATGGCCAAGATGCCTTAAGACTAGCATTTCTCATGGTAGTTTGGAATTTTCATTTCTGATCCTTGCCAAAACCCAAAGTACAAACACAGATGAAAATGAATATAAATCAAATAAACCTCAGAAATGGTTTGGGCTTTGTGTGAAGAACGAATGAGTGATGACTTGGGCTGGGTTTTATTTTATCTGAACTGGATCTTTGATCTTGGTGTTAGTAGAAGTTTTATTGTACCAGTGAAAACACAAGTCCCAGGCATCCAGAATTATGGCTTATAGCACTGAATGACAGATACGATCCATTGGCATAAAAAGATACCATCGGTGCAATGGATGCCAACCAAGAGCTGATCTGCTTCAGGAAATATCACAGGAGTGTATAGCTACCCTCTGATTTGTCAAATCTAATAGATGCCGAAGGATCAGATCACTTCCCATCTGATTGGTACCTTAATGTCAAGACCTCAAAAGGACTCTGTGCTGCTGTGGTTTTATTGGTCTGGGCTCTTTTCTGATATGGACAGGATGGAGCACATAAAAAAGTATTTAATAATGGACATATTTTTGCTTCAGAACAAACCCTATTTCTGCCTCCACAGGATGTTGGTGCTCTCCACAGACCTTGGGTTGATTATCCTCCATGGGAAGTGGTGGTCAAGTCTAATTAACTAATTTACTTCTAACAAGTATTTAATTAGGGCCCTTGCCCATATGCCCTTTTGAAGGATCTGCACAATGAATGCACTTCTTAGATGATCTATCAATTTGCTTCTCTGACAGGAGGTATTTGACTATGTGGAAAAGAAACATCCAGATGGTCTCTTGATTAAGAATTATAAATTTTACTCTTTTTGGAAACTTTTGTTGTTTAAGATATTCTGAAAAATAAAAAAAAAACTTATGTGAATAGAACTGGCCCATAAATTATTCTCACTGGTCTATTTCTGCATTTATTTTCATCAGATTTAGACTTCATCCAGGTTAGTATTGTCATAACAGAGAAGAGAAAATTGATACCAAGAGTGAGAAAATAACTTGTCTGAGGTCACACAGTTAATAAGGTGGTAAAGCCAGTCTTAGAAATTAGGTTCTATTAATTCTTTATTAATATAATTGTGCCCTAAAGATTTCTACTGTCCCATTTTCATCTTTTCCTCAGGAAATTTTATATATAAAAAGAAGGCTCTGGATGTGACAATTGGGATCTGATATTTTATCAATATTTTACCAATAATGGATGTAGCATTGTATAGTGGAAATAGAACTGTAATGCTGGATTTTGAATCAGGGATGTATGAGTTTGTCTTGCCTCAGATACATATTAGCTATGTGACCCCAGGCAAGATATTGAATATCTCTCAGCTATAGTTTCCTCAGCCGTAAATTGAGGGAACTAGACTCAATGGCCCCTAAGATCCCTTGAGTTCTAAATCTTTGATAATATCATTGATGTCATTTATCTTTTTCTAAAGCAAAAATATTTATTTTTATATTTATATGCAATATAAAAATATGATTTGTTATAAATAGGTAATAAATTATAATTAAAATGATTTCACTTATCTTAAGAAATATTTACTGTTATCTTCTTAAATTCAACTCACAATGTAAAGAGAAAAAGATTTTTACAAAAGCTTTAGTATCGTATCTTAAAAAATACTTTTCACATATTGAAATGCAGAATGATAAGTAAGGGACTTCACAAATTTTTGTTAAAATCCTATTCATAGAGTAAGATAACTTAATTGGTGGGCAAACCATTATTACTGAGCTGCAAACAAGAATGTGGATATAAACTTTTGATCTGAGGATTTAATGAACTTTGAGATTTTAACCTAATGGTTCTGATACTTTGCCAAGAAAACTCCAAGTAGGAATAAAAAGTCAGACTTGACTGAAACAACTGAACAACAAATTCTTATCAGAAGTAGTCTTAATTTAAAGAAAAATTAAAATAGTAAAGAAGAGAAAAACATGATGTTGCTATTAACTAGTTCTGTTGTCTCAGGCAAGCTATTAATACTTCTGATTGATTTTCTGTGTATTCATCCATAAAATATGGCAGATTTCGATAGATGGTCTCTAAATTCCCCATAAGCTATAAAATAGTGATTATTCCATACTCTTAAGAACTGTGGAAGGTAAGATGTAGTAATTGAAAGTTGATTTTTGTTAGTACATTCATCTCTCCTCCTTGCACTCTCTGCTCTTTAGAGTCATGGGATTCAGGAGCAGGTAAGTGGCTCTGTGGATTGAGAGCCAGACCTAGAAAGAGGTGATCCTGGGTTCAAATCTATTTTCTAGCTATGTGACCCTAAGCAAGTCACTTAATCCCTATTGTCTACCTTTACTGCTCTTCTGCCTTGGAACCAATAATAGTATTTATTCTAATACAGAAGGTAAAGGTTTAAAAAAAAGTCATAGGGTGAGTGAAATCATAAGGTTAAAACCTGATTATTATACAGAGGTAGGTTTATACTAACAAATGTTCTAAAAATTGGGGTTACAGTAAAAATTTTTGAAATTAGATCATTCATACAACATTAAGGAATATCCTGTGTGTGCAGAGGTATACCAGGTATTGAAAGGTGGCATAACATTTAAATGAAACATAATCCCTGCCCACATGATGTTTTTAATCTATAAGAATATGAAATTTATGTAAGTCACTAAAATACTTCTGTTAAGTGCATCAGAGAAGCACACATAGTTTATGAGGTTTGAAAGGATAAAGATTGTTACTGGAGGGAAAATGAATTCAAAGAGAAAATGGCATTTGAGTTGGGTTTTTAAATAAATTCAGAATTGAACAAGCAAAGGAGAATAAGGCAGGAAAATATTCCTGCATGAGCAAATTCAGGAAAATGTAGAGTGATTCATAGAGAAAATAATAGTCCAGTTTGGTGGTAATATAAGTAAATGCTTGTTAGTAATAAGAGATAATCTAGGACAGATAAAATAATATCATATAGGTTCATTGCTCTAGAGATCAAAGAAACTTTCTGGTCCAAACTTCTCATTTCACAGAGGAGGAAACAGAGGCCAAAGGAAGTTTAGTGACTTGCAAAAGGTCATATAGGCAGTACCACAAGATGTCTGACTCAAGGGCCACTGATTTTTCCTGTCTTCCTATTCAGATTATAGAGAGTTTTAATTCCAGGCAAAATAGTATCACATAAGGGTCTGATGCTAGGAGTAAAGGTCTAGAGAGTAGAGAAACAATATTGTTCAATCCATTTTTCAGTGATATCTGACTATTTGTGACCACATTTAGAGTTTTCTTGGCAATGAGCACTGGAGAGCTTTTCTATTTCCTTCTCCAGCTTATTTACAGATGAGAAATTTATTTTTTATTTATTTTTTAATTTTTATTTAGACTATTTTTCAATGGTTACATGATTCCTAATCTCCCCAACCCTTCTCTATCCTCCCCCCCCCGCAACAAAGCCAACAAGTCGTTATACGGGGTTATACATGTTTCATAGTTCAAAACCTATTTCCGTTTTATTCATATTTGCAGTAGAGCGACTCTTTAACATCAAAACCCTAATCACATCCCCATCACACTATGTAGAGGATCATATATTTTTCTAATGCATTTCTGATTCCACCAATCTTTCTCGGGATGTGGATAGCATTCTTTCTCACAAGTTCCTCTGGATTGTCCTGAGTCATTGCATTGCTACTGGTAGAAAAGTCTATTATATTCTATTGTGCCATAATGTATCAGTCTTTGTGTACAATGTTCTCCTTGTTCTGTTCCTTTTGCTCTGCATCAATTCCTGGAATTGATACTTTCCAGTTCACATGGAATTCCTACAACTCTTTATTCCTTTCAGCACAATAGTATTCCATCACCACATATACCACAGTTTATTCAGCCATTCTTCAATTTACGGGCACTCTCTCATTTTCCAATTTTTTGCCACCACAAAGAGTGCGATTACGAATATTTTTGTACAAATCTTTTTTCTTATTATCTTTTTGAGGTACAAACCCAATAGTGGTATAGCTAGGTCAAAGGACAGGCAGTCTTTAAAAGCTCTTTGGGCATAGCTCCAAATTGCCCTACAGAATGGTTGGACCAATTCACAACTCCACCAGTAGTGTGTTAGTGTCCCAATTTTGGCACATTCCCTCTAACATTTATCACTTTCCTTTGCTATCATATTGATCAATCTGCTAGGTGTGAGGTGTTACCTCAGAGTTGTTTTAATTTGCATTTCTCTGATCAGGAGGGATTTAGAACACTTTTTTTTCCTGTGCTTATTGATAGTTTTGATTTCATCATGTGAAAACTGCCTATTCATGCCCCTTGATCATTTGTCAATTGGGGAATGGCTTGATTTTTTGTAAATTTGACTTAGTTCCTTATAAATTTTGGAAATTAAACCTTTGTCAGAGAGTTTTGTTATAAAAATGTTCTCCCAGTTTGTTGCTTTCCCTCTAATTTTAGTTGCATTGATTTTGTTTGTACAAAAACCTTTTTAATTTGATATAATCAAAGTCATTCACTTTACATTTTGCAATTTTTGCTATCTCCTACTTGGTCTTAAATTCCTTCCTTTCTCACAGATCTGACAGGTATACTAATTTTCACCTAGTTTTTTTATGATTTTACTCTTTATATTTAAGTCATTTACCCATTTTGAATTTATCTTGGTATATGGTATAAGATGTCAATCTAAACCTAATCTCTCCACACTGCTTTTTAATTTTCCCACAGTTTTTTGTCAGATCATGAGATTTTTGTCCCAAAAAGTGGGTTCTTTGTGTTTATCAAACACTAGCTTGCTGAGGTCATTTACCTCTAGTCTATTCCACTGATCCTCCCTTCTGTTTCTTAGCCAGTACCATATTGTTTTGATGATCACTTTATAGCACAGTTTAAGAGTTTATGATCTGGTACTGGTAGGTCCCCATCCTTCACATTTTTAAAAATTATTTCCCTTGATATTCTTGATCTTTTGTTCTTTTGGATGAACTTTGTTATAATTTTTTTCTAATTCTAGAAAAACATTTGTTTGGTAGTTCGATAGGTATGGCACTGAAAAAGTAGATTAATTTTGGTGGGTTTGTCATTTTCATTATATTAGCTCATCCTACCCAGAAGCAGTTAATGTTTTTTCAATTGTTTAGATCTAGTTTTAATAGGGTAAAAAGTGTTTTGTAGTAGTGTTCATATAATTCCCGTGTTTCCCTTGGCAGATAGATTCCTAAATATTTTATATTGTCTACAGCAGGGGTCAGCAACGTATGGCTCTCGATCCATATCTGGCTCTTTTGAGGGCCAGATATGGCTCTTTCTGCAGGAGCCATAAAGTCAGTATTTTTTTCAGGCACTCTTACAGAAGCTCGCACTGTTACAGGAGCACGCACTGTGAGCACTATACGGTTCTAATGAAATTGCATTTTAAAAAATGTGGTGTTTATGGCTCTCACGGACAAAAAGGTTGCTGACCCCTGGTCTAGAGTGATCTTAAATGGAGTTACTCTTTCTAACTCCTGCTGCTAAGTTTTGTTGGAAATATATAGAAATACTGATGATTTGTGGGGTTTATTTTGTATCATGCAACTTTGCCAAAGTTATTAATTATTTCCACTAGCCTTTTAGTTGATTTCTTGGGGTTTGTTAAGTATACCATCTGCAAAGAGTGATAGTTTAGTCTCCTCATTGCCTACTTTAATCCCTTTAATTTCTTTTTCTTCTCTAATTGCTACTTGCCAGTGTTCCTAGTAAAATGTTAAATAATATGTTAAATAATAGAGGTGATAATGGGCATCCTTGCTTCACTCCTGATCTTTTTGGGAAGACTTCTAACTTGGCCCCATTGCAGATGATACGTGCTAATGGTTTTAAATATATACTGTTTACTATTTTGAGAAAAGGCTCTTCTATTCCTATACTTTCTAGTGTTTTCAATAGGATTGAGTGTTTTATTTTGTCAAGGGCTTTTTATGAATCTGTTGAGATAATCATGTGATTTTTATTGGTTTGTTTGTTGATATGGTCAATTATGTCGATGTTTTCCTAATATTAAATCATCCTTGCATTCCTGTTATAAGTCCCACCTGATCATAGGGGATAATCCTCATGATCACTTGATGGAGTCTTTTTGCTAGTATTCTATTTAAGATTTTTGCATCTATATTCTATTTAAGATATTTGCATCTATATTAAGGACATTGGTAGTTTTCTTTCTCAGTTTTTGGTTTGGAATCAGTACCATATTTGTGTCATAAAAAGAATTTGGTAAAACTCCTTCTTTGATTATTTTGTCAAATAATTTGTATAGTTTGGTGATTAGTCATTCTTTAAATGTTTGATAGAATTCATTTGTGAATCCATCTGACCTTGGGGATTTTTTCTTATGAAGTTCCTTGATTGCTTGTTCAGTTTCTTTTTTCTGAGATGGAATTTTTGAAGAATTCTATTTCCTCTTTTGTTAATCTGGGCAATTTATATTTTTGTAAATATTCACCCATTTCACCTAGATTGTAGTACTTATTGCCATATAATAGAACAAAGTAGTTCTTAATATTTGCCTTAATTTCCTCTTCATTAGAGGTGAGATTGCCCTTTCATCTTTGATACTATTAATTTGATTGTCAACTTTCTTTTTTATTAGATTGACTAGTTCTTTATTTATTTTATTTGTTTTTTCAAAGTACCAGCTCCTAGTCTTATCTGTTAGTTCAATAATTTTTACTTTCAATTTCATTAATTTCTCCTTTAATTTTTAGAATTTCCAATTTAGTTTTTATTTGGGGATTTTTAATTTGTTCTTTTTCTAATTTTTAAAGCTGCAAGCCCAATTCATTGATCTCCACCCTCTCTATTTTCTTGGTATAGCCAGTCAACAATATAAATTTTTCCCTGAATACTGCTTTCACTATATCTCATACATATTGGTATGAGGTCTCCTCCTTGTCATTCTCTTTAAAGAACTCTGTAATCGTTTCTATGATTTCTTCTTTGACTCACCTGTTTTGAAGAATTAGACTATTTATTTTCCAATAAATTTTAAATTAGCTTTCCATAGACCCATGTTAATTATAATTTTTATTGCATTATGATCTGAAATAGTGGCATTTATTATTTCTGCTTTTCTGCATTTGTTTGCAATATTTCCATGTCCCAGTACATGGTTGATCTTTGTATATGAACCATATACTTCTGAAAAGAAGGTATTCTTTTTATCCTTGTTCAGTTTTCTCCAGATGTCTATTAACTCTAATTTTTCTAGCCTTTCATTCACTTCCCTCACTTCTCTCTCATTTATTTTTTGATTCAATTCATCTAGTTCTAAAAGGGGAAGGTTAATCCCCCACTAGTATGATCTTACTATCTATTTCCAACTTGAGCTCCTTCAATTTTTTTCCTTTAGAAATCTAGATGCTATACCATTTGGTTTATAAATATTTAGTTATGATATTACTTCATTGTTTATAGTACCTTTTAGCAAAATGTAATTTCCTTCCTAATCTCTTTTAATGAGATCAATTTCTGCTTTGGCTTTGTCTGTATCATTATAGCCACTCCTGCTTATTTTTTACTTTAGAAGATGCATGATATATTCTGCTTTTTACCTTGAATCTGTGTGTGTCACCTTGCCTCAAATGTGTTTTTGTAAAGAACATATAGTAGGATTCTGATTTTTAATATACTCTGCTATCTGCTTCAGTTAAATGGGTGAGTTCATTCCATTCACATTAAGCACTATGATTACTAACGGTGTATTGCCCTCCATCATATTATCCCTTTTGGATCCTGCTCTATTCCCTTTCACTCTATTCCTCCTCACAAGTATTTTGTTTTTTTATTACCTCCTTCCAGTTCCCCCTCCTTTTAACTGCCTCCTGATTCCATTGTCTTGTTCTCCTTCTACTTCTCTGTAGGGTAAGATACAATTTTATACCACACTCAGTATACTCATTTTTCCCTCTCTGAGGCAGTTACAAAGAGAGCAAAGTTTAAGCATTGCCCATCACCACTCTTATCCTCACCTCTCTGTATTGATTTTTCTCACCTCTTTATGTTACATAATTTATCCCATTCTTTCTCTCCATTCCCTTTTCTCTCAGTGCAACCCTCTTTTTCAGCCCTTGATTTATTTTTACATGTCATTCATATGCATACATAAAATACCATACATATCATACCATATCATCACATTTACATATATGTATATCATCATATGTCATCATATATTATCATAATCAGCTTACTTTCCACCCTCTTTCTGAGTAAATTCCTTATATCTTCTCTACTACTAAGAATAATTTTTGAGAATTATAGAAATACTCTTTCCATGTAGACATATAGACATTTTTACCTAATTGAGTCCCTTAATTTTTCTCTTCTTTATTTACTTTTCTGGGCTTCTCTTGTGTCTCATATTTGGCCTTCATATTTTTTGGTTAAGTCTGGCTTATTTCTTAGGAATTCTTGGAAATCTTTTATTTTATTTAATGACCATTTTCCCCCTGAAAGAGTATACTCAATTTTGCTGGATAGGTGACTTTGGGTTGTAAACCCAAATCTTTCACCTTTCTGAATATTATATTCCATGCCTTCTCATCCTTTAATGTAGAAGCCGCTAGGTCCTGAATGATCCTGATTGTAGCTTCATGGTACAGGAATACTTTCTTTCTGGCTGTTTGAAGTACTCTTTCCTTGGCTTGTTGGCTCTTGAATTTGGCTATTACATTCCTAGAAGTTGTCAAGTGAGGATTTCTTTCTGAAGGTAATCTGTGAATTCTTTCAATTTCAATTTAATTTTCTTGTTCGAGGATCTCTGGCCAGTTATCTTTGAAAATTTTTTTGTAATATGATATCCAATGTTTTTTCTTCATCATGGCTTTCAGGTAATCCAATAATTCTCAGATTATCTCTTCTAGATGTATTTTCTATGTCTATTGTTTTTTTCAATAAGATAATTCATGTTTTCCTCTGTTTTATCATTCCTTTGATTTTCCTTTGATTTCTCATGAAATCATTAGTTTCTGGATGGGTAATTCTGATTTTTAAGGCCTGATTTTCCTCTGTCAGTTTTTGGTTATCTTTTTTTTAATTGGCCTGTGTCTTCTTGCATCGCTTTCATTTCACTTCCCCACTTTTCCTCTACCTCTAATAATTGAGTTTTGAAGTCTTTTTTGAGCTCTTCCAGAATCTGTGTCCAATCCATATTTTTCTTATGGACCTTGGAAGTGTTTCCTTTATTTTCACTGTCCCTTTCTGTGTCTGCATCTTACTCTTTGTCTTCATAAAAAGTCTTTAGAGTTAGGTCCTTTTTTTGATTATTTGTTCATTTTTCCTATCTAATTATAGGTATGCTCTGTTTTCTGGGGTACCCTCTGTTTTCTGGGGTACCCTCTTAAACTTCAGTCCTTCCTTGATGCTATTTTGGCTTATTTTCTGGGTTGTTACTAGTTTACCAGATGGTATGAGGACTAAAAGCTCTGGGAATCCTCTCCCCTTGCTTATTCAATTGACCCTTGAGATGCTGATAGCTTAAAGACTTTCCTCAGGCTTGGGTGTAAACTTTTGATCTCAGTATGAACTTGAATAGGTCAGGTGCTGATCAGATTCTAGCCCAGGCTTAAGCTTGGGGTGGGAGGTTGGTCTCAAGGTGTTTTTGATTCAATCAAGCACACACTTGATTTCCCTGTCCTGGATCTCCACCCTTAGTTTTGGGCAAAAAGATTCCAGGGAGGCTCCCCCTGAGAATTGTGTCCTCACCCCAAACCATGGATTTTTGTCCTCAACCTTAATCTAAACTGAGATTCCTGGCTTCATTCTGGGCCCACACTGATCTGCCCTCTTTGGCCCAGATTGTCCTGGGCTGGGACTCTGGACTTATCCATGGGTTTGCAATTTCAAGGGATGTTAGTTGGCTTGTACCTCTTTTTGCCTGGCAGGATCTCAGGGTCTAACTTAGTTTGGATTTAAATTTAGAACCTGTGAGAGCAGATGTGTGGGGTAGTGGGAGTGTGGTTTGCTCTTCACTTGCTGCTATGTCCCCTGCTAACTTCTCTCCCCTCTTACCTAAGTTCCCCAGATGATTTCTGTCTATCTTTTGAGGTTTTCTTTTTTTGAAGATTGTTTCCCTGTCTCTGTAGGTTCTTTCACTCCTGTATTCATTTTGTGGCAATATTTTACTCTTGGTTGGAAAGGATTTTCATGGTGAAATGGTGAGCTGCTGCCCAATTACTCCTCCATCTTGGCTCCCAGATGAGGAATTTAAGGAAAACAGGGTTAAGTGCCTTGCCCAGGGTCACACTGCTATTAAGTATCTGAGGCCAGATTTGAACTCATAAAGATGAGTCTTCTTGATTCTCAGCCTGGTACTCCATCCACTGTGCCACTTAGCTGCCCTGAGATACATGACCTTAATTTTTTAATAATGCAAAAAAAAAAACCCAACAACAAACCTCTTATTATGGTTATTCTTTATTTGTTTAAATCCTCCATAGGATAGGTGATATAATAAACCCATAATGATTACTCAATTAGCAACACACTACAAATAAGCATCACCAGATAACACAAAATCATTGCTATTTTTCTCTTGAACTGATTATTTAAACATGTTGTCACAGAGAGGGAGCTGGAAAAAGGAGTGTTAGAATTCTTTTATTTCATTTCTTTTCCCCTTAGAAATCCAAGATAGGCTAGAATTAGAACACCAGTCTTGGAAGAAGGATTCTGGCAGACTTCTGATTAATGAGGAATAGATAAACAGTGAGAGGGGTATAGAATAATGGATAGAGATGCCAACATAGAGTCAGTATGTGTAGGTACAAATATCACTTTGGACATATACTGATTGTATATGATTGTGGGTGACACACCTAATCTCTCAGTATGTAAATAAAATTTAAGCTATGGAACTCTAAATTATAAACTGTAATAATTGGGCTAACTTGTATTGGCAGAGGTAGTTGAGACAGTGTTGATGTCCATTCCTGAAAGATCTGTAGGAGAGGGCAGCATGGAATTCCTGCAAAATACAGGGTCAAGCCTCACCCAGAATTCCAGGGGACCCCACTGGAGAACTTAGATGAGGGGCAGTTGAGAGGTAGTTTAGCAGTTGCTTTCTGTGAGTTGAGGTGAGCAGATCTTGCTGCTTGCTGCTCCTGACTTGGGGGTTCACCTGAGGGGCCATTGTGGCAAAAGCCATTGTGGTTTCTACTCAGGAGTTAGCCTGTCTAGTAGGATTAGACCTAACCAGCATCAGTATAACAATTATTTAGTAATATAGAGATTAGGAATAATTACTATTAACCTAGAGAGCAAGTTCGGCTAAGTGCCTGCCACTCCCTCCTGGGGGTGGGGGGGGAGAGGGGCAGCTTCAACCTGATAGATCAGGGCTTCCTGTTACCTATCCAAATCCTAATTACCGCATCTTGCCTTCCCTTTCCTTTCCTTCCATTACCAATATAAGCTTTATCTTCAATATCTGTGCCTGGGAATTATTTGAGGATACTCACTGCTCTCTGTTGCCATTAGCTTGATTCTTATCAGTTGCCAGTTTAAGAAGACAAGTCCCATCTCAGTCCTCAACATTAGGATAACTAGCTACTACTCATTCCTCTATCAAACCTGTGGGGAATATAAGTTAAAGAAAGGCAACATCATTAAAGATTAGCCTTTGCTGAATCTTGCTTGAAGAACCACAGCCCTGACTCAGTCACTAACTGAAATCAACTGCTTGGGGGGAGGGATTTGAGAGCAAGGAGTACCCTACCCCCTTCCTACTCAATCAAGCCTGTCAGTGTGGGAGGAGAGTGTCCTGGAAATATCTGGCCCTGGCCTATCTGCTTCCCCAATATTTCTGTTATTACCAATATAACATCTGCCATTAGAAAGGAAAAAGTCAGAATGTGGCCTACAAAGGAATATAAAGTAAATGGAATTTTCAAAACCAAGAGAAGAAAGTGAGGGACTATTTTAAGGAAAAGAAACAAAAAACATAAGATTTAGATAACATAGTTTCTATACAAATAAAGCGTGTTGATCTCTAAGATAGTATGCCCAGAAGCAGCCTAATGATAATAGGACCTCTGGAAGAATGTGACAAGTTTAGAAATAATAAACTAACAAAAAACTAGAAAAGCACACAGAAAACAAGTTGTCAATTAAAAGAATTCATAGATTGTCTCCAACGTGGGGAGGATACCCTATAGCCATGGTGGCCAACCTATGGTGCACATGCCAAAGGTAGTACTCAGAGCCCTCTCTGTGGGCACATATGCCATCGCCCCAGCATAGAGTTCATCAGAGTTGGTAACTAGAAAGCCAGAGGGATGAGGGGGCTGGGCTGCTTCACTTCCCCTCTTCACAGGTATTTGAGGACATTTTTCATATCACCTACCCCTCTAAAAAGTTTACCATAATTGCCCTAAACTAAAGTATCATCTCCAAAAGAGATTTCCTTTAAATATAAAGGAAGGAAAATTTTAATTATATGACTATTCTGGCCTCACCATATGCTATTGAAAGGAATGAATTTTTTCCAAAGAGGAAAGGAGCTCAAGATGAAACTCAATTTATCCTGCCAACCCAAACCTAATTGTCAATGAAGAAAAGATCAACATTCAATAAAGGAGTGGCATTTGAAGAATTTTTGTAAAAATTAATTGCTTTGCGTATACACTACAGAACAGAAAAACAAGAAAAGTAAACAAACACATTAAGCAAGAGAGGCACAAGTAATAATAATAACAATAGGACTAAAAAGAAAAAAGAAACTTGCAAAAAAAGAAAATCTGAGACTAAAATATAACAATGAAACAACAAAATAACAACACATGCACTCTTTATAAAATGATACAGAGATAAAAATGAAAGTGAAATTTAAATAGACATAAAGATGAAGAAATGGGCCTGGAATACCGTGCTCTGAACCTTAAAACAGCTAGCCTGCAGATAATCAATGTGGTTTTTTTTTGTTTGTTTGTTTGTCTATTGGAGTAAACCACATAATGGGAGGACTCATAAAAAAGAACAGAGGGCAGGAAAAATGGGAAGGAAAGTACGTTATAGGGAGGGGAATGAATCTTGATTTATATAGTATTTCTTATGTGCCAGAAACTGTGTAGCAAGATAGGTGCTGATGATTAAGGAAACAGATTAAACAGAGGTTAAGTGATCTGCCCAGGATTACATAGCTATTGAGTGTCTGAAATTGCCTTTGAACACAGGTCTTTCTGACCCCAGCTCAGTGTTCCATTTACTGTTCCACCTTTACCCTAATCAAATCTAAGGTGGTGAAGAAGAAATGAGTCTTCTCTTCTCCTAGTTGAAAGATGGTATATGAAGAATTGATGAGTTGTCCAAAAAGGGATTGAAATGGGAAGGGAAGGATAGAAAGCTCAAGTCAATGGTGGGAGATAGAGCCATTTTAGAACTCTTACATCATATGGAGAGACATATTCTGTAATGAGATGTGAATTCCTTATAATGAGTATAATCTGTAGGGATTTGTTATTTAAGAGGGACCACCACTTGTAAGAAGCATTGTGTCTCTATAGATAACATCCAACTCAGAAAACTGAGAACACAAGAGAAATAGATGGGAAATTCAAAAATATAAAACATCTAAGCAGAAGACCAGATGAAGACCTAAAATAACCTGATTTTTAAAAAGAATCCAGAATTAGTTATAAAAGAGCTACCAATGGTGGAGGAAAAAAACACAACCTAGTCCTAATGAATGCACAGGAAAATTTTATCAAAATTTTAAGGAATGATTAGTACCAACGAGAGAGAAATTATTGTCAACAATTAAGAAAGATAGCACTGACTCCCTTTTATGAAACAGATATAATCCTAATATTTAAACAAGAAAAAAGTAAAATTTAAAAGGAAAAGCAAACCAATATCATTTACAATGATTAAAAGTGTTTAAATAAAATTCTGTCAAATACATTAAAACAGTTTAATGAAGAAATTGTTCATCATAACAAGTTGAAATTGTGTTAGGGATACAAATATAGTTTGCTATTAGGAAATCAATCAAAATAAATATTCATATTAAAAACAAGAACCTATGAAACTTCACGATTAATTCAGAAGCAAAATCTTTGACAAAGCAATAATTGTTTGTGCTAAAAAAAATAACTCTACAAAGCATGGGTGTAGAGACCCCATTTAATATATTTTGATGTATACAGATATGTGTGTATGTATAAAATCTGTCTAAAACCAGAGGCAAGCACCTTATGCAATGGAGACATGCTAGATGCTTTCCCAATAAATAATGAATAAATAAGTGAACTAAATGCAAATCAATACAATCCCAAAGTTTCACCTCATTTCTTGTAAATGATGACAAAAAGTAAAAATGGTCAATGCTAGAACAGTTGTGGTTATACAATTATATTAATAGATTGCTGATTGAACTATGAATAAGTACAGCTATTATGGGAAAACACTTGGAATTATAGAAATGAAGTGACTCAAAGATTCCATTTATGCAGCTATAACAAGGAGGCCATTGACAAGAGGAAGACACTCATATACACCAAAACAATTGTAGCAGTACTTTTTTTTTTGGTAGCAAAGTTCCATGTTGTAAGAAATGCTGAATTTGATGGCTAAAGAAACATAGAAAGACGTACATGAAATGATGTAAAATAGTCTGGGATGGGGAAACAATACACACAATAACTACACAGTATCACTGAAAAGAGCTACAATAAAAAAATCAAAAGTGAGGGTTGCAAAATTACAGAGAATAAACATGGCTTCAAGGGAGAGCTATGATAAGACATCCATAGTCCACTTCTTTGCAGAGTTGGGGAGTACAGAGGTAAGGGACATTTTTTTTTCAGACTTCTTCTATGTGCTGACTTTTTTCTTTTTACTTTTTTATTTAAAACATTATTTGTTAGATGGAATCGTTGTCTCTAAGGGTGTGGGGGAGAGATACTGGGAGAAATTTTGATGACATAAAAACAAAAGATTTCAGTAAAAAGAAATTTTAATAGTCACTCAGATTTAGACAAGTATGTAGGTAAAGGCAGGCAGAAAGAAAGAAAGAAAGAAAGAAAGAAAGAAAGAAAGAAAGAAAGAAAGAAAGAAAGAAGGAAGAAAGGAAGAGGAGTAATGCTGCTAAAGATCATCACAGAATGAGGGGAAATCTCAGAAGTTACTCAGTTACATTTAGTTCTTTGTAGTGTCACAATGCTAGTGTTCTTCAAATGCATACTTTGTATATGCCCAAATGTGTAATAAAAAAAATTTCTTTAAGCTCTATTCTGCATTTATTTGTACTAGAATAATGCCAACAACTTGAATTTTAAAGACTTAAGTAAAAGTCCCATAGAGCCATTTAATTACATAACAGATGGACAATAAGTCTCTTGACTAACTAGTCCACACCCATTCCATCCACCCCACTTTGACCTATCTCCATAGATCACTTCCAGGAAACCTTGCCTTTGAACATTAGTAGAAGTGGAGCTGGAAAAAACAACCAGGTGGCTAGAGAGAGAATATATTTAGTCCTTTTTCACATTCTCCATCCAGAACTCTTGCTATCAAAACCTTCTGCCTATTCAACTATTCCTGTGATCTGGGGCAAGTCAGCTAAACTCTTTGTCATTCAAGTTTCCTCATCAATAAAATCACAACTGGATTAGATGATCTCTAAGGTCTCTCTTAGCTCTGAATGTAAAGTCCCCTTTTGTGTTCAAATCTTTGCTAATTTTACATAGTAAATGAGCAAGCAGCATTTATAAATGCCTGTTCTATGCAATGCACATCATACCTCAGGGTTTAGCAAGTGTCTGGTACATAGTAGGTGTTTAATAAATATTTATTGACTGACTGCTGGTCCTTGACTCCTAAACCATCAATGAATAAGTAAGTCATATACAATTAGGGTAATTTGTATTTTTTTACTTCTCTATTCTTGCATTGGAACAAAAAGAACTTATTCAAATTTCCCTAAAAGTATTATCTCCTATCCAGTCCACCAAATTGTCATCCTTGAGTCTTTTCTGTCCTTCACTCTTTTCCTCATATCTAAACTGTTCCCAGTATCTATTGATTATATCTTCATATCTTTTCTTACTCCCCACTTCTTTCCTGGTACCATCCTGGTATATTCCCTTATCACCTCATACCTGGAAATTGTTGCAATAACCTGATGGTCGTTCTTCTTGTCATGTCTCTCCCCACTCTAGTCCAGATTCCTCTCAGCTATCAAAGTGATCCTCCTTAAATGCAGATTTGACCTTTTCACTGCCCTATTGAACAAATTCCAAGAGCTTCCCATTCCCTTCAGGATAAAATCCTCTGATATTTGAAGTTCTTCATGACCTGCCCCCTGCTTTTCTAGTCATCTTACACTTTACACCCTATAACCCCCATATACATGTGAGCCTTGGCCTCCTTGTAGCTCTAGAAGAATATATTCCATAACCAGACTACAGCCATTCCCGCTGTCTGTTATTCCCCATGCCTGGAACTCTTTCCCTCATCTCTGTCTCCTGGCTTCCCCAGCTACCTTCAAATCTCAGCTAAAATCCCAACTTCTACAGGTAAGCCTTTCTTGATCACTCTTAATTCTAATATCTTCCTTCTGATGATTATTTCCAGTTTGTCATTGTATAATTTATTTGAATAGAGTTGCTTAAATGTCGTGTTCCTTGTTTAATTGTGGACTTTTTGAGATCAAGGGCTATCTTTTGTCTTTCTTTGTATCCTCAGTCCTTACCATAGTGCCTGGCACACAGTAGGTGCTTAATAAATGTTATTAAGTGCCTAATTGAATGAGCAATAGGTTCAAAGAAAGAAGGAACCAGGTTTGATCTAAACTATTTTTTGTATTCAACCCCAGATGAGTGATTTATATACATAGCAGTGGCTTAATAAGTTTCAAGAGATGAAAGAGGAAAAGCAGGAACCATTTTCCATTTTCCAGTAGAGGTAATGCAATTATTAGGCATTGGAAATAATATAACATACTAAGGTACTATATACACATCATCATTACCATCATAATAACATTTATATAGCATTTATCATGTGGCAGGTACTGTTTTAAGCACCATCCAAATATTATCTAAAATTATTTCTTACAATAACGTTGGGAGATAAATGCTATCATTGAGGATAATAATTTTACATTTGAGGAAACGGCAACAGAAGATGAGTGAATTGCATGGAATCATAGAGCTAGGAAGTATTTGAGACTGGATTTCAACTCAGGTCTTCCTGAATCCAGGCCCAGCAATCTATCCTCTGTGCCATCTTCCTACCCCCACACAAGTTAGATTAAGACTAGACCATCTTGAAGGATTTGTTCAAATTTTGAGTGGATCCAAAGCAACTTTACTCATCATCTAGGAGGAATAGGAATCTCGGAATCACCAGGGGCTCTTGATGAAGATTATAATGTATTCTCCAAAGTAATACTGCCATAAATTTTAATAGTAATAGTAGGAATAATATTAATTAAGTAGAACATTAAAGTTTACAAAATATCTTACAAATATTAACTTATTTTATCCAAACAAAACTACCCTGAGAGAGAGGTGTTATTATTATTACCATTTTACAGATGAAGAAATTGAGGCAGTTGTAATTTGTGCAGGGTCACACATCTTAGTAAGTTTCTAATACAACATTTGAACTCAGGTCTTGCTTCACAGTTAGCCATCTTCTGGGCTGTCTAACTGCTATTATGCCAAAGGTCTGCTGTAGTCATTGGGAGATGAAGAGAGGGAAACTAATAGGAAAATTCTATGAGATCAATCAACTCCAATAGACAAGGTTAGTCAAATTTTGAAAACTAAATTAAATAAAATTCTCTGATGGCAGGATTCATAACCTTTAATATACCTCTAATTGGTATCTATGTTGTGGATCAACAACAGAGTGTATAGCCTGGTATTCATCTGATATTTCTTCAATTGTCATGATAAGTGGAATATTATGATAATCCTTTGCAAGGATGCTCCTTTATCCCATAGACAGAATGACAAAAATACTCACTTGCCAATTATTATTTACAGAGAAGCATCTCTCAAAATTTAATAATTGAGTCTTTTCTACTCTCCCCTCTTCTTCAGTATAAATCACATCCTAGACCTCAGTGGAAATGTCTATTCTCCGACCCCTGTAGATCTCTTTGATTGTTCCTTTCTCTTTTGATAGCAGGAAATTCTAGGCAAATTGATGAATTGAGCTAGACTCCTATATCTTTCTATGCCAGACTACACATTATATTTTTAACAAACTGGCATCTATGAACTGATTGTCTAATTCACATGTTATACTTATCAAAGATATTGGCAAAACAAGTCAAATTAAATTAAATTCACAATTCAGCAAATATTCATTAAGTGCCTCTCCTTTCCATGTCTGCTTCTCTCTTTTCTGTTAAGTGTAATTGTTTTCTTCTACTTAGATTCTCAAACTTTAGATTTTTTCTTCTCTTTCACACCCCTGCCCAAATCAAAGTGTCAACTCCTTTTGTTTCTATCAAGAGACATATCAAAACCGATGACTTTTCACTGACAGATTCAGCATCACCTCGTAGATGAGCTTTTGAAATAGCCTTGTATTTGGTCCCCCCTCCCTCTAGACTCTCATCTATCTCCACAGAGCTGCTGAAATAGTCTTCCTAATCCCTTCTGCTTGAGAATCTTCAATGGTTCCTTGAGTCTAGAAGGAAAAGCAATTTCCTCAGGTTGTAATTTAAAGCACTTCACAATCTGGTTCCAATTTACCTTTCCAGACCCTCCCCCACTTCCCATTAGTCCTCTTCACATACTTTAGCAGAACTAAATAATTTGATGTTCTCCAGTCTCATGACTCTATCTGGCCCCTCTGTAACTTTGTGCAGGCCTACCCTAATGCATTCAATCAATGCTCTCCCACCTCACATTGGCTTATTAGAACCCTTCGTTTCCTTTAAAATTCATTTCAAGTAATATTTCTTTAGAAAATCTTTCTTGATCACCTTAGCTATTAGTCCTTGGGCTCTCAACTTCAAATGATCATGCTTAACTGGTTTGCATGTGTATCCTTCAATAGAATGGAAATTCCTTGAGGGTAAGAGCCCTGATTTTTGTATATAAACTCTTTGAGAGTGAGGACTAAGTTTTTTTCCTTCATTCTCCATTGCTTATCACAGTCTTTAGCACATATTAAGTTCTTAATAAATGCCTTTTCATTCATTCATTCCTTATCCAATGCCTAGAACCTTGTACAAAATAGATTCTTAATAAATAATCATTTGACTGGACTGGATGAAATATGTTAAAAAGAAGAGATAAGGGGAAAGACCAATTTGTAACACTACACAAGTAGTTTAAATAAGAGGTAAAGTTAAAAATAAACAGACAAACAAACAAACAAACAAACAAACAAATAAATAAATAAGAGGTAAAAATTGTCCAAATAATGTTGATGTCTGTGAATAGAGACTGAATTGTCAAACCTTTGCAACTGATTGGATGTTGAAGATATGGGGTGGAGATGAGGAAAAAGGAAGTAATTAAAAGTGATCCTAAGATTATAAATCGCCAGTCCAATCAATGGAATTAGGGAAGTTTGGAGGAGAGGAGGATTTAGAAGATTTAACATGTGAACCTAAAAGCTAAATATAGTCCTTCCTAAAACTCAAACAGAATACCTGCCTTTCTTAGTGTTCAGAGGATGAGGGGCCCAAACTGGGAAAAGAAAGAAGAAAAAAGACAAAGAAATTCAAGACAAATTCAGTCTAAGAACTACAAGGACCAATCCAAGTTTTCGTAGAACATTTCGTTAGGGTTTTTACCAGGGAATTTTATTTTTTTAATTTATGTTGTCAAAGTAAACATTTATTGAATAGTCCATTTTAAAGGTCATTGTGATTGATAGTTAAAAATAAGAAACTAATCTTTAACTAAACTTGTGGCACAAACAACTATAAAAATGTAGACTTTCGAAATGAGACACAAAATATCTGTGTGCGTGTGTGATATTTTGTTGACTTCAGCAAACGTAGCATTTGCTGTACATACGACTGTAAGGTCCAAGAAATCCCTGGATTCAAGCATGTTGAATTCATTGATTCAAAGTTCATCCAACTGCCTAGAATTAACAGTTACAAGCTATATACTCACAGCCAAGTCTTGTGGGCATTTATGGTTCTAATTGTTACCAAACACATGAGTAAGGATGGAATTAATGTTTTAACCAAAAGACTGTCCTTTCAAAATGCCCAATATTTCAAATGCAAGGTAATTAAATTCAATTACAAATTAGGTCTATGAATATAGCCTGTCAGTAGACAAAAGAATTATCATTTTTATTCCAAATTTTACAAAGCCAAATAAAACAAGCATTTCCACATACAAAGAAAAATAAGATTGTACTTAAATGAAATCACAAATCTCATGTTTAACCTACTTTTGTTCATATCTACATAATACATCTGCATATGTCCTTCCAACCCCCTTCCCACCCTCCCTGCATCACAAAAGGTTATCGTCCTAGAAATCAACATATACATATAAATTAAGTTTTTCATGTTTCATCTCTCAGTTTACTACAGTTACCATTTTTCATATTGCCCTGTAATAGAAAATAATCTCTTGGAAGGCAGAATTTTTTTTTCTGTTCCTATCTGTAGCACAGGAGCTAAGAGCATGGCATATAGTAAGTACTTAATAAATGCTGATCAAATCAGTAAATAAATTAAAATAGAAATAATTTTATTGATAACACTCCCCATCTCTCCCTCACCTTCCATCTCCCAGTCAAAAAAAAAAAGGGGGGGGGGCTGAGCAGAAATAATATATTCCTAGTAGAGGCTTTAGTAACAGGCATAATAAGAATAAGAATGGCTAACATTTCTGTAGCAATTTACATTTACAAATCATTTTCCATACCTTATCTCATTTGAGTTAAACCACCCTTTGAGCTAGATACTACAAATATAATCGTACCATCTTATAGCTGAGGAAATAGATTAAAGACTTGGCAAAAGTCACACAACTAGGAACTATCCTAAGTGGAATTTGAACACATATTCTCGGTGTCCAAGTTGAATGTTCTATCCTGGGTCAGCAATTCAGTCTGTGGTCCAAATATCTGGTCCACCATCTGTTTTTGTACAGCCCCAAGAAGTTATCATTCTTAACTCACAGAATCATATGAAATCAGTTGGTAAGCAGATTCGGTCAATGGAGATGTAATTTACCAACTCCTGAACTAAAGATATTTCTGATCTGAGGATTATAAGCATCATTCTTCTGTCTCCAAGAGAACATCTTTCAATGTTTAAAAATAAAGCAACAAATTAATGAAATGTGACAATAAAGATGATGATGCTGAGAGCAAACTGTAATTGCATCAAGAATTGGCTGTGTCATTCATTAACCACATGACCACCAGAAAATCACTTCATTTCCCTGAGTCACAATTTCTTTATTTGTAGAATGAATGCATTGAATTGTCTGACATTTAAGAACCTGTTTATACTCAAACTTTATGATTCAAAGAGGAGTGCTGAAGGAGAGTTGAAAGAGGCCTCATAGTTCAGTTAGTCTGCTCTGACCATGAACTCACCTAGCTAAAATACAGTGATCCCTCACCTATCATGCGAGTTACATTCCAGAGACCCCAGCAATAGGTGAAAATCCACGAAGTAGCGGTGTTATATATATTTTAAGGCTTTATAAACCCTTCCCCTCTCTTATAAATCTTTTCCAACTTTTATTAACCTACAGTCACTGAGCCAATCAGCACCCAGGATACAGAACACAGCGCTGTGGTTGGTCTCCTTTCATTCCATCAGCCAATAATATGCTGCAAAATTCCACAATATGGGAAAACTTCACAATATAGAATTAGTTTTAAAAAAAACCTGATACAGTGAAGCTGTGAGAAGTGAATCAAGATATAACAAGTGACCACTATATACTCAAAGTTTGGTTGTCTAGTCTTTGCTTGAAGGCTTAGAGTGTGGAGGAATCCTTGACAGCCCATTTCATTTTGGGATAGCTATCATTGTTAGGAAATTTATCCTTACATGAAACTTCAATTTTCTTCTTTGTAATTTCTACTCATTGTTTCTAATTTTCCCACCTAGAGCCACCATATTTCTAGTCAATTAGATTTTCCACCCTATTATTATCCTTGATTTTTGACTCTTTCCTCTCCATAAACCCCCACATACATCTAATTGATTTCCAAGAATGGTTGATTGCACCTCAATTGCTCCTCTCACAGAAGCATGTTCCTGGAAGAAGCTCAGGCTCTGGAGTTCAAATTTGAACAGCACCATTTGAATGCAATGAAGTTGGAGATGGGAAGAAGAACATTCTACCAAGGAATTCTGAGAGCTCTGAAAAATCTCCTTTTTTTGCTTTTTGTTGAACCCCAGATTTATCTGAATTCAAATGGCACAACAGGTGGTTTTGATAACAGAGCTGAGATTTATCTCCTAATATACCAATGCTAACAGAAACTTTTTTTTCTTCTTTGTGTAGGTAAAAAACCAATTAGGATACAACATCTGATATGAATTCAGAGAGACAGAATAAAAATGAAATAAATTTTAGAATGCTGGCAAATTGGCAGAACCTCAGTTCTTGAACTACAAGTGATTTAAATGTTTTAAGGCATGTTTCATGTAAAAAACGTACAGACAAAAGCAAACTGACAAGGGAGTTAAAAAACACCAGAAAATCAACTTAAATGTAATAATATCTTAGAGAAATTGAAATAGCCTTTTCTATATAAATTAAAGTGAACAGTATTCATTATGTTTCCTGGTCAGCTTTCTTTTGTATCAGTGAGTTCCCTGGAATAAAAAATCACAACAGGTTATTACCAATTTTCAATAAGGAGTTCAAATCTAGGTCTTTAGATATTTTGACAAGAAATTATGTCTTGGAGGACCTAACTATTTCAGCTTCAGAAGTCCTGCCCTGGGGCTCAGCTGGCTGATTGGTATGTACCTCCCATGGGCTACTAGCCCAGCCCCCCACTCAATCCATTTTTTCTACTTCCTGGACATCTTTTCTCAGTGCTTGGTGTACCTTATCTTACTCCACTCTTGACCCATAATTGGATCAATACTGCCAGTTGTTACTGGAAAGTCAGCCAACTCCCTATGGAATTCAATGATGATCAGTTTTAAACTTCATTAGGACAAGGGACTGACTATATTTCAGGTTATAATTCTCCTCTCTTTTGACTCAGAAAAAGAGAGAAAGAAATTATATGTGTATTTATATGCATTTATGTATTGTCTCTGTGTGTGTATATATATATATATAGCTTATGTATTATATATAACATGTGGATATATAAATATGTTTAAATGTGCATATCTGTGTGTATATATGTCACATCTACATGTATGTTTGTATATAATTTATGTATTATATATATAGATGGATATAGCATATATGTATGGGTATATATACACATGTGTATAAAGACGTACATTCGTGTATATATGTAATATATATGCATATATATCTTTCCTGTATTTATTTATTTGATTTAGGATATCATACACATATATATCTGATAATGTTATATAATCTCAAACTGGGTCCTCATTGCTTCTAGGTAATCTTACTATACACCCCCCTTATAAAATCAGTGTCCAACCCTCCATAGCAGCTCTTATAAATCTTTTCATCCCTCCTCCAGTGTTCCATGGTACCCTCTTCTCCACTTTGCCTCAGTTGAGAACTTTACCTCAGATTTTACAGAATAAAATTGAAGTCATTCACTATGTATTCCTTCTCCCCTCTTCCTCATCTTCTATCATTCAGGTGCCTTCTGCCACTATCTGCTCCTTCACCCCTTTGTCACATAATGAAATAGTGTTACTCTATACCAAGGCTAACACCCCTTTCTTGTTCAAGTGATCTCATTCTATCACATCTCCTCCAAAAGATTGCCCCCTTTTTCATTGCCACTCTTTCATTTATTTTCAATTTCTCCTTCTCCACTGGCTCATTACCTATTGCCTACAAACATGCCTATATCTCCTTCATCCTGAAACAATCCTCACTTTTTCCTTCCATCCCTGCTATTATCCTATATCTCTCTTGCCCTTTGTTGCTAAACTCCTTGAAAAGGCTATCTACAATAAGTGCCTCCACTTTTCCCCTTCACTTTCTTCTTCACCCAATTACAATCTACCTTCTAACCTTATCATTCCACCAAATCTTCTCTAAATTGCTAATGATTTCTTGGTTGCAAATCCAGTGGACTTTTCTCAGTCCTTGACCTTTTTGTGGCCTTTGATACTACTGATAACTCTCCTTGACATTCTCCTCTCTCTAGATTTTCAGGAGACCACTGTCTATATAACTATGCATCTGCTGCCTTTGCTGGACCGCCATCTGGATCACGCCCTATGATTGTGGATGTACCACAGGAACCTCTTCTCTTTTCCCTTTATACAACTTCACTTGGTGAGCTCAGCTCCCATAGATTTAATTAATGCTTCTATGCTAACGGTTATTAAATCTACTTTGAGTGCTCCATTCTCTTCATTGACCTCCAATCTCACATCTCCAATTGCCTTTCAGACATCTTGAACTGGATGGCCAGTAGCAATGTTAAATGCAGCATCTCTCTAATATACTCCCTTCTCTCTTCTGACACAGCTGTCACTCTAGTGAAAACTCTGGTCAATAAGCCCTGTGTTATTGGGATAGCCTGATGGAGAATCTGGCTGCCTCAGTCTCTCTCTACTCCAATTTATCCTTCATTCAGTCACTAAAGTGATTTTCCTAAAGCACAAGTTTGTTATCATCCGCATAAACTTTGGTGGTTGCCTCCAGAACAAAAATGAAATTTTCTGCTTGGTATTCAAAGCTCTTCATAACTTAGCCCCCTCCTACCTTTCCAGTCTTCTTTTATACCTTACTCCCTAACAGGGATGTTATCCAGTGACACTAGCATCCTTGTTGTTCCATAGATAAGACCCTCCATCTCTTAGTTCTGAGCATTCTTCCCAGCTATCCCAAGCCTGGCATGCTCTCTCTCTCTCTTCTACTGACCCCTTTGACTTCTGTTAAGTTCCAATTAAAATCACACCTTTTATAGGAAGTTTTTCCCAATCTCTATTAATTCTAATGTCTTTGACTTGTTAATTATTTCCTATTTGTCTTATATGTATGCAGCTTGCTTCATTTATATTTTTGCACATTGTTACTCCCATTGGATTGTAAGCTCCTTGAGGACTTGAGGGACTATTTTTTGCCTATTTTATTGTATCTTCAGCACTTGGTACAGTGCCTAGCACATAGTAGATGCTTTATTAATGTTTATTGATTGGTTGATTAATTGAATTCCTGGGAGAATTATTTGTTTGCATTTGTTATTTCTTTTTCAATACCACACATTGGTTGTACTTGTTCTCTGTTGAAGTAAAACAGTAGAGGTTTTTTGCCTTTAATGAAAAATGTGTGTTTAAGTTTAGCACAGTTATTATTCAGTAGTTATTCTTTAAAGAGGCTTTTTTTAGAGTAATTGTTAAACTTAGTAACAATAAATACACAGATTTCAGGACTTTGTTCTATGTATGTTTTTAATTTAGTGGATTCTTATTCTTGAAAGTGTTAGAGCACTCATTATCTGGACAATACAACTGAATTTCTATCCTACCCTGAGTTGTTAACCATCCATATGTATTATTTTTCCAAGTAGGTTGTAAGCACTTTGACTATAACTTATCAATTTTGTCTTAAAATGTTCATACCTAAATACTTTGCTCATAATAAGAGCTCAGCCAATTTATTGATTGTGTGGTACAATTAATCATATTACAGGGAAGAGGAGGGCTATTTTTCAGAGAGCAAAGAATAACAATGAAACTTAAGCAACAAAATAAGAAGTTGTTGGACCTTCCTGAAGCATTTTTCCTTCAGTACAGTAGAAATAGTACAGAAGCTTGAGGTTCTAGGTTCAAATTAAATGAAATTGTATATGTAAAGTACTTTAAAAAGCCTTATTATTTTATATACATGTTAACTATTATAATTATTATCCCAGCTCTGTTGTTTCCTACCTAAATATGACTTT
Source organism: Gracilinanus agilis (assembly GCF_016433145.1). Classification (NCBI taxonomy): domain Eukaryota; kingdom Metazoa; phylum Chordata; class Mammalia; order Didelphimorphia; family Didelphidae; genus Gracilinanus; species Gracilinanus agilis. Next base: position 649,673,236 of record NC_058130.1, read on the forward strand.
AGTTAAATTATTTGTTTTCTATGCTTTGGTTTCCTTAACTATAAAACAAAGGTTTTGGATTATTCATCCGCTAGAGATGCTTTCAGCTCTAAATTTAAAATATATAATCCCACTAAAAGATGACAAGGGCATCTCACTTTTTTAACAGAAAAAAAATTTACAAACCCACGGCTTAAATAACTAAGCCAATGATGGCACAGTCATGAATTGTGTCATTGCCAGTATCAACAGGTTCAAGTTTATGAGCTCGAATGTTACTGGCACATTCGCCTTTCACACACTACTCAACATAGTACTGAGCTGCAACAGAGACTGTGAGAAAATGTCCCATGTCTACAGCAATCAAAGTTGAGTCCTGAGAAATAGACATTCCAGACGATCGCAGATGTACCCAACTCGAAAAAATAACTATGAAGAGGCAGTTCAATGGCTTTAAATGTTGACTTGAAAAAATATATATTTAGCCAAGTTTTTGTGCAGAGTGAATCACATGTTTTGAATCCAGTTATAGTAGGTGTAATGAGAGTGTTTGAAGAGGTTATTTCACTCTTTGGACATCCACCATTGCCTTTAAAGAGACGCATAAAATAGTATTCGTGCCAAGTATCCATTCTCTGGGAAATAAGGCAGTGGTTAGTTATCTGAACGATGAAAGTTTTGAAACAGTTGTCTAGTTCATTATTAGTTAAAGCAATAGAAATCAAATGTTCTCTATATTTCAAGAGCAGGATATCAGATTTGACAAACACATGCAAGGCTAGGACACTACCTCTGTGATTTTAAAGACATAAAACCAACTTTTTGATCATTAGATTATAGTTGATGAAAACAATCATGGACAATAGTTTCTTAATGTTCCACTCAGACCTCCTGATATTCCTATTCTCATTATCCACCAATAAATATATCTATGTTGTTATTGTTGTTCAGTTGCATCAGCCGTGTCCAACTCCTCATGACCCCATTTGGGGTTTCTTTGGCAAATACACAGGTTCAGCATTTCCTTCTCCAGATCATTTTAAAGATGAGGAACTAAGACAAACAGGGTTAAATGTCTTGCCCATGATGACATACAGTATGTGTCTGAAGCCAGAATTGAACTCAGGAAGATGAGTCTTCCTGATTCCAGGTCCAGCACTCTAGCCACTGTACCACCCAGCTGCCTTATATATATGTACACAAACACACAGGCACATATACATATTTTTTTCTGGTAATGAGGTAATGAATACTCATGTTAGGAGAGGCAACAGGAAGGCTTATACCTACCTAGAGTAGGGTTTTCAAGGCATTGTTGCAAGATGCCAAGACGGAGGTTTACTCACAGCTCATGAAAAAATAGTTGGAAGGGACATTGATCATCTAGTCCTTTTTACAACTGACAAAATAGTCCTAGAGAAGAGGGAAAAAACACTTAAGTGTCTACCATGTGTCATGCACTGTGCTAAATGCTTTACAAATATTATTTCATCTGATTTTATAACACCCCTGGGAGATGAGTGCTATTATCATTCCCATTTTACATCTGATGAAACAGAGGCAGACAGAGGTTAAGTGATTTATTCTATGCACACAACAGGAAGTGTCTGAGACAGAGTTGGAACTTGGATCTTCCAGGCATAGTACTCTGTCTACCTTGCTGCTGTATACAGTGTTCAGATGATGAGTGGTAGGATTAAGAATTAAAAAGATTTTGTACAAACAAAACTAATGCAACCAAAATTAGAAGGGAATCAACAAATTGGGGGAAAACCTTCATAACAAAAAACTGATAAAGGTCTAATTACTCAAATATATGAGAAGCTAAATTAATTGTACAAAAAAATCAAGCCATTCCCCAATTGATAAATGAGCAAGGGACATGAATAGGCAATTTTCAGATAAAGAAATCAAAAATATCCATAAGCACATGAGAAAGTGTTCTAAATCTCTTTTAATTAGAGAAATGCAAATCAAAACAACTCTGAAGTATCACCTCACACCCAGCAGACTGGCTAACATGACAGCAAAGGAAAGTTGTGAATGTTGAAGAGGATGTGGCAAAATTAGGACATCGATGTATTGCTGGTGGAGTTGTGAATTGATCTAACCATTCTGGATGGCAATTTGGAACTGTGGCCAAAGGGCTTTAAAAGACTATCTGCCAGGGACAGCTGGGTAGCTCAGTGGAGTGAGAGTCAGGCCTAGAGACAGGAGGTCCTAGGTTCAAACCCGGCCTCAGCCACTTCCCAGCTGTGTGACCCTGGGCAAGTCACTTGACCCCCATTGCCCACCCTTACCACTCTTCCACCTATGAGACAATACACTGAAGTACAAGGGTTTAAAAAAAAAAGACTATCTGCCCTTTGATCCAGCCATATCATTGCTGGGTTTGTACTCCAAAGAGATCACAGATAAAGAGACTTGTACAAAAATATGTATAGCTGCGCTCTTTGTAGTGGCAAAAAACTGGAAAAATGTGGTATCTGCTGGAATACTATGGTGCTCAAAGGAATAACAAACTGGAGGAAGTCCATGTCGACTGGAATGACCTCCAGGAATTGATGCTGAGTGAAAGGAGCAGAACTAAGAGAACATTGTACACAGAGACCAATACACTGTGGTAAAATAGAACATAACGGACTTCTCTACTAGCAGCAATGCAAGAATCCAGAACAATGCTGAGACTCCATATACAGAGGGAGAACTGTGGGAGTAGAAACACAGAAGAAAAACAACTGCTTAAACACATGGGTCGATGGGGATATTATTGGGGATGTAGATGCTGAACAATTACCCTAGTACAACTATCAATAATATGGAAATAAGTCTCAAACAATGATACATGTAAAATGTAGTGGAATTGCGTGTTGGCTATGGGGGGAGGGGGGTTTGAGGAGAGGGAAAGAACACTGCATTTGTAGGCAGAGCACTTGGAGAACTTTGGGTGAGCCTGTATTTTGCAGGGATTCCATGCTGCAATCTCTACATAACAAGTCCTCTGCCTACAAATGCAGTGTTCTTTCTAGTATAAAAGGCTACTGTGCTCTATGCCAACTGAGTCTTAGCACTTTGGTGTCTCCTGGGTGCCCTTGCTACATGGCTCCCCCATATCCCTAATGCAATAGTCCCAGTTTCCATGCTCCATCTCTTCCTTCCCAGGCTGCTGTCCAGGGCAACTACTCCAGACCAGGATGGGCTATTCTCCATCACTCTACCCTTCTCTTCCCCTGAGAATTTCAAGCCAATTCAAGTGAATTGCACCATCAGATCAGAATGTCTTTACACACCATACACACACAAGCACACACACACACAAACACCTTATGCAAGTAAAAATAATTTGTAAGCATATTTGAGAGGAATAGTAATTTTAATTCACAATCTCGGTGATGATTTTCCTAGAATTCTGGGCTCCCCAACTAATAATTAGGATAATAGCTTGGGATCATAGATTTTAGCGCTGGTATAGATCTCAGATATCATTTTGTCAAAACCCATCATATTTATAGACAAAAACTTGAGACTCAGTAAGATGAATGAATTGTCCAAGGTCCTACATACAGCTAACAACTCAGAGCTGAGATTCAAGCTCATGTATTCTGTTTGCAAATTTACTGTACTATATTACCTTGAGAAATCTTAATTGACAATGCAATATGGCTGTTACACCAGGTTCCCACTCCCAACTTCTTTGTGACTCATGAGACTAGAGACAAGAACAAATCACATTTCTCCTACTTCTTTGGTGAGTAAAAGACTTCAGGAAAATCAAAAGCAACTCATCAGAAAGAGGTTTGAAATCCCAAATGAAAGTCGTGTAGAGTTTGGAAGAAGGAGTTGAAGGAAGAGTAGCAGTTGGGAGATAGGTGCTTGTTCTAGTTTTTTTGTGGGGAATGAAAGAATCTATTAAATGAAATCCAAAATTTCATGTAATTCCATGCCTAGTGTGATATGTCAGTTTTATATAGTTCAAATATCCATATTTCACTGGCATACTTCACCCTCACCTTATCTCCAGAAGTAATTTAGCCACTTTCCTCTGCCTGAGTAGATTTTATTCATGACTTAATACACTCCCTTCCCTCATAATTTAATATGTTGCCTTCCCCCTAAAATCAAAGAAACATAACTTTAGAACTAGAAGACACCTTAGAGGTTATCAAATCCATCTGCCTCATTTCACAGATAAGGAAAGTGAAATCTAAAGAAGTTGAAATTTTTGAGGCTTCGTTGAAAGCATCCATGATTGGAACCCAGGTCTCCAAGTTCCAAACCCAGTATTCCTCCCACTGTCCCATGCTATAGGCCAACCTTTTGCTAGTGAGCTTCTATAAATTTATTTTTATTTGTCCTTTGATATAGAAATATAGCTCATGGGGAACTGGTGGTTCAGTGAATAGATCTTTGGGCCTGGTCAGGAAGTCCTGAGTTCAAATTCAATCTCATAAACATGTGACCCTGAGTAAATCACTTAATTTCTGTTTGCTTCCATTTCCTCAATGGAGTTAATAATGACAACTACCTTCCAGGGTTGTTGTGATGATTAAATCAGAGATTATTTGCTTAAAAACAAAAAGCACTTAGCATACTGCCTTGCAAATACTGGGTATTGTTAAATGCTTATAATGCTCTCCCTCATGGCTAGGCTCAGATTTAAGAACTTTTTTAGCTTGGTAGGAGATGCTAACAGTCTTTATGTGCTGATAGATCCTTTAAGCACAGATCAACAATGTCAGATTGGCTAAGACCAAAAAGGAAAATGATAACTGTTGGAGAGGATGTGGGAAAATTGGTACACTAACACACCGTTGGTGTAACTGTGAACTGATACAACCATTCTTGAAAGGAAAATGGAACAATGTCCCAAAGACCATAAAACTATGTATACCCTTTGACCCAGCAATACCATTCCTGGGTCTTCATACCAAAGACATCAGAGAAAAGGGGAAGGAGTTACTTGTACAAAATATTTATAGCTACTCTTTTTATAGTGACAAGAAATTGGAAACTGAAGGGATGTTTAACAATTTGGAATTACTGAATGAGTTATGGTATATGGCTGTAATGGAATACTATTGTGCCACAAGAACTGGCAAACAAGATGAGTTCAGAAAAACCTGGAAGGATTTATAGAAACTGATGCAAAGTGAAATAACCAGAACCAGGAGAACATTGAATACAGTAACAGAAATATTATATGATGATCAACTGTGAAAAACTAAACTATTATCAAAGGTTCTAAGATAACCCAATGGGGCCATGATGAAAAATGCTATCCACAGCCAAAGAAGGAACTGTTGGAGTCTGACTACAGATAAAAGCATGGCCTTTTTCACTTTATTGTCTTTATGAGTTTTTTATTGTATGGGTGATATGTGTCTTCTTTCATGGCATGAGGAATATGGAAATATGTATTGCATGGCAGCACTGGTATATTTACCACCTCAGGGAAGAAGAAGAGGAATCAAGGTGAGACTATGAGTATTGAAATTTCAAAATTGTTTCTACATGTAATTGAGGAAAAGTTAATTAAAAAATTTATTAGCAAACATTTATGAAGAACTTACTCTTTGGAAGGCAATATGTTGGGCTGATACTGAATATATAAAGATATTGAAACAAAAGAAAAAAGAAATGCAGTTCATACCCTCAAAGAGCCAACATTTTGCTGAGGTAAAATCCAAGGCCACATTCCTACTATGTTGAGGCTCAAGATCCAGAACATTTTTGTTTTTGTCTCTTTATCCTCTGGGCTTAGTATAATGTCTGGTGTATAGAATATGCTTAATAAATGCTTGTTGACTGTGTAAACAAATAAAAATAAATTATCTGATAAGTGAGAATTTCTTTTTCTCTTTTAGGATGGTCAACTTTTCCTACAATATTTCAGCCCCTAGCATACCTTTTGGAATTTGGTGGATCATTTTTGTGTCTTTGAATGATGTCAGATTTCAGGGGGAAAAAGGTTGGTTGTGTAGAAAAATTAAATCCTAAGAACTTCTGTTAGCTGGTAATCCTCTGACCCTTTATGTGAATCACTGCACCATGGAAGCATTTTTGGGGGTTTGTTGAGGTGGGGGGTCAGACTCAAGATGGTTAAGCAAAAATACACAAATTAAAGGCCCAAGAACTTTCTAAAAGCCAAACATCAATTAGGAAACCCAAGTTAAATTAGAGTCATCTCCCTTAATTACTACTTTGAATAGAATTGTCCTGCTTCCCACAATAAGGTATGCAAGTCCCTTTCATTTAGTTGTAGAGACTAAGGATTCTACTTCTACCCAACCTTTCCTTCTTGACTTTACTGATTTGTATGTAGTAGAGATGTGATGGTGGTAATAAGTCTGCAATCATGAAAGGAAAACTATCTCCTCATTTTGACAGTTGAGGAAACACAGTTAAAGAGATTATGTAATTTGCCCAGGATCATTCAACTATTAAGTATCCAAGGCTAGATTTGAATTCCAGTCTTCCTGTCTCTGGATCTAGCCCTCTTTTTACTGTATCACCTACTAGCCTAGACAAGGAAATTGAGTCAGAGAAAGGGGTCCTTAGATCACATAGTTTATAAATATTGTTCAGTCGTTTTTAGTCTCATTTGACTCTCCATAACCCCATTTGGGGTATCCTTGACAAAGATACTTTAGTGGTTTGCCATTTCTTTCTCCAGTTTTTCAAATGAGGGAACCGAATCAAGCAAGGTTAAATGATTTGCCCAGGTTCACATAGCTAGCAATTTTCTGAGACTCAGTTTAAGTTCAGGAAGATAAATCTTTCTGAATCCAAGTTTTAATGCTCTATTCAATGTGCCACCAGCTAGGCAATTCCAAACTAGGATCTCTACATTTACTTTGTTCCATTTCCCCTTAAACATCCCTGGAACTGTTGTGTTTCTTTCTGTCTTTGTGACTCCAGTACCTAAGCACAGAGTGTCACAGAGAAAGTACTTTAAAAAGGCTTATCAAATAGAATTTAATTCATATGATTATGTGTTTAGTGTCAAGGTCAGAAAATCCTTCTAACCCAATGTCCTCACTATTTTTATAGCTGGGGAAACTGAGGTTCCAGAAGGTTAAATGACTTATTCAACGTTACATAGGTATTAAAGATCCCACAATCTGATTTTAGAGCTCAGAGTTCCTTCAGGTTAAGATGGCAAACAGTTTTAAGACAGTTTCTCCTAAAGCCTTCATAATCCTAATATTAAAGTCTTAAAATTAGGTTCATTCATGTTGTCACTTTTGACATTTTGCTAAAAAGTTCATTAATACAATTGAACTAAGGACCAGGAACATCTGCATTTCCCAATCTGCTTCTCTCCATACTCATGAAATATATTACCAACTGTTACCGGTTTCCAATCTTAGTTACTGCAGGAACTTGTCCAGTTTCAACTCCACTTGTTAAACTGTTGGTTTAAGAAAGTCAATTGTCACCCAACAGATGAAAGCTCAAATTTCCTAAAAACAAATTAAACAGTTGCTTTAAAGGTGAGAGGTTTTTTCTAAAATTCTTTATACTTTCACTAAAATATACTCAAGCCCTTGTCTTGATTCCAGTTCAAGGCATTATTTGGTCCTCAAATCCCAGTGGCTGCTAATTTCCAGAAGCTGTTTATTCCTTTGAAGTTTCCATTCAGAAATGGTCAGTGTTTTAGCCAAGTTTAACTTTGGGAAAATTGTCTGGGGCAGTTCCCTTCCCAGGTTTAGTTCTCTCTGTATGGCAATCGAATCCTTGGCTTGAATTTCAAGGAAAACAGGGAGGATGCTCAAGTCCAAGATGGGGTGGGGATATTTTCTCAAGTCAGCATGGAAGACTGGATGGCTGTAAGAACTCTGTGTGTGTGTGTGTGTGTGTGTGTGTGTGTGTGTGTGTGTGTGTGTTGTATATATTGCATATATGTCTTTCTAAAGTAAATCTATATGATGTAACTTAAAACAGTTAAATTATACTTGGCACTTTTTAAGCAATTACGTTGACCAGAACTAGAAATTACTCCATTCCAGAAACAGTAATGATTCTACAAAGATCACTCTCTCTCTCTCTCTGTCATTATTTTCCCATGTAATCTTAGCTAATTTGATACAATGATGAAATGATCCTAGAAAAGGGTCTAATAAAAAAGCAAGAATTCAATGCCAAGTTGACTATAGGCTTCAATGAAAATGTAGCACATGAAATCGGTTATGTGCATTACCCACAGTTCCCATTACTATATTCAGCCATCTCGCCTTACGATGCCCTAATATTTCTCTTAAATAGGGTCATGGACCATTAATTTCCTGGCCTTGAACTCTCTTATTATTAAAAGTGTTTCTTAGCAACTTTTAGACATTGAAGTTAATCCAAATAAGGAAAGCCAAAAGGTCTGTTGGTCTGTTTCACTCTTATTGTAAAAACGATTGATCTCCTATGCTGGAATATTTTTCATTTGCCTTCTTGGAATTATATTGTCTTGCCTGGGTTAGAAAAAGAGAGGAAAATGTGAATGTTTCCTTGGCTCCCATCATTTGAGTAAGAAAATCACAAACACATATACTGATCATCCTGCAGTTAAGCCTCATTGTTCTTAACATAAGGCTGTTTTCTATCCAAAGTTACTATCTTTAGTTGAAAATGTCAAAACATACTCTACATTTGTCTTCACAACCAAGGATATACACCATTCAATAGCTGATGAATGGATATGGCAAGCTTCTTTATTCCTTGCTCTTTCCTTCTTTGCCTTATGATCTCAAAGTCTACTTTGGCAATCTCATCTCTGATTGCCATGGGTTGGTTTCTTTCTACTTGCTAGTTTCTAAAAATTGAGAAATAGGCTATTGCAAAGCTGACCTGAAATTTTGATTCATTATAATACTTATTGGTAAAATCACGGTAAGCCTATGGAAAATTTGGTTTGGGAGTTTCTATATAAGGATGAATAATTTTGTACAATTTCAAATCCATAAATTGGTACTGAGTAACTACCCGAGGCCTCTCAACTGTGCTGAAAGCACTGTAAGATGTAGAAAAACCATGCAAGACTCGATCCCTGCCCTCAAGGAATAAAAAAGACAACTCATAAAGGAAAGCTATATAATTAGAAGAAAAGATTGCATAATATTTTGTCAAAATATCTCCACAGAGATAGTTTATGATGGGATAATTGAAGTTTAAGAATGAGGCAAACCATAGGCAAAGGGAAGACTGTAAGTGGCTAATTTCTCTTCTTGTTCTGCATTTTCAGCTGTCAATAATATTTCTCACCTTTGCTTCATGATGTTGATTTCTAACTTTCAAATGAGCTGAAAAACACTTAATATATTCTGAAAATGTTCAAAGACATGAAATTCTTACTTCCTCGGTCATGTAAACAATATTAAATATTTCCAAAAATGAGAGTAATATGTTTTAGTTCCCCATAAAGAGATAATAAGACTTGGAGTACAAATGCTCCACTACAAAATGATAAACATTATTGGGCACTTACTTTCTACTGGGGAACAAAACAGAATATATAAAGTCACACATACTATTTTAAGGTAATTTATCCTAAAAAATAGCTTCGGAATCCAATTGAAATCTGGAGGAACTGTGTGGGAAAAATTCTCCCCTGGAGGAGGGAGTTGAGAGTTAGGGGGGAGGACATAATTAGTCCACTAGAAAAAGTATAAAGCTGTGGTTCAATACCAATACATCATTGCTTAACTTTTTCCTTAGCTTTTCCTTAGCTCTTGGATTAGACTTTTCACCTCTGAGAATTCAGTATTACAAAGCCATTGTTGATTTGGCACTATACCATAAAATGTCAGAAATTGTGAATTATAAATATATAATTTTAATTATAATTTAATATGTTTGGTCAGTTCGGTTTTTTAAAAATTTTACCTTCCAAACAAAAACAAATAAATGAAACCTACCTTCCATCTTAGAATCAAGATGGTATGTTGGTTCCAAGGCAGAAGAGCAGCAAGGGCTAGGCATTGGATATTAAATTGGGTGTTAAAACCAGATTTGAACCCAGGGTCTCCAATTTCTAGGCTTGGCTCTCAATCCACTGAGCCATATAGTTGTTCCTGGTGAGTCAGTTGTTTATAATGATGTTAATAAAATTGTACAAATGGAATAGATCCTAGTAGTCATCCCTCCAAAAAAAAGGGGGGAGGGATTGATAATAATGATGACAATAGAAACGTATAGCTATGGTAGTTATCTGGCTCTGGAAAAAAAATCTCAACAGGTTTGTTTAAAGGTGGTTTGATCACCTGGGATAGGACTACTACTACTAATAGGGTTTCTCTCCTCTCCCAGCATGACTTGAGCTCGAACATCGACCATGGAGGGGAAAGCTCAAATTGTAACCTTCCTTGATACAACCTCCTGGTCAACTAAGGGCATGGAAAGGACCACCCATGTTTAGTTGGGCCCTTCAGGCTTGTAAGAGGTCTACTTGAGTCACCAAACCCTACCCTGCTGACCAGATCTTCCATAAAGAGGCTAAACACCCCTGTTGATTATCCTATGTTCCAGCTAAGTAAACTTCCTTTGGTTAACCATTGAGGGAGCTACGGATGTCTTATTTTGTTCCAAGACCAAAATTCAACTGGAGACTGGCCTGCATCAGGCCCACCCACTAAACTACCTAATCATAAGAGAACAAGAATTAGAAAATCAGCATGGTATTGTGGATAGAGAGCTCGATTTGAAGCCAATCCCATTTCGGACATTTACTGAGTAAACCTCAGCAAGTCAGCCCACTTCTCTCTGCCCTAAATTTGCCATGTGTAAAATGAAGATTAATAGCATTCACTTCACATGGTTATTGTGAAGACTAAATTAGTTTTGGTAACACGCTTTCCAAACCTTAAAGTATTATTTAAATTGTTACTATTGTTATTATTATTAGAGCTGGAAAGGATCTTGGAGATGTAGCATGCCTCCTTTCTTATACAGAAATGAGGTCAGGCTTAACAGCTCCATCTTTGAATTATCCAAACCAGGTGTGCATGCTATCTGAATTTGTGGTTCGGATCAGGAATGAAGTATTTGACTCTATGTTATGGATGGTAATGATTTTGTTCCCTTAAAGGTAAAAGTCAGTGAAGTGCTAGTTGTTTCATTCATTTCAAGTCCATCAACTGTACATCCAGGATTGGAGGACTGTTATCTCTGTTCAGAAAAAAAAATAAACCCGAATTAACAAAAAGTTAGTCTCGGTAACTCATGATTATACAGAAGGGTTAAGATCAACATTGGAGGAGGAAGTATACACAGGGTTGAATTCCTGAAGCAAGGACTGACCCCGGGAAAGCAGCCCAAGTACTACAAACTTTATTAACTATAGTAAAGAAGAAAAAAAATGAAATAAGTATTTATTTAGTACCTTCTCTATGACAAGTATTTATTTAGCGCCTTCTCTACGACCTACATGAAGCATATACTTAAATATTTCATTTATTTTTATTCCTTACAATAATCTTGGAAAGTGGGTGCTATATTTTATAGACAAAGAAAAAAAAGCAGAAGTTAAGTGACTTATCTATGCTCTTATCTGTTTCAGATCACATTTGAACTCAGGTTCTTCTAACTCTAGGTTCACAGTGAAAATATAAATCTTACTTATTATTCCTTTATTTATAATTATTTATATGAATTTATTAGAGAATTACAGGCTACTTAGAAACTCATTTCTTACATGACCAATCTCCTAGACCTCACCATGGCCTCTAGGAATTCCCCTCCAACCATGACTGAATCAACTCTAAAACTTACATCTCTTCAGTATATCCAGGCTCTAGAACTCCATCCCTCTTATTGGAGATGATCATCCAAAGCTCTTCCAAAATCTTCCATTTAAGGAGAGAGTCCATTCTAGTCACTTCATCATTTTCAGGAGGGCTGCAGATCTCCCTAAGCACCCCATCCACAACTGGTACCTTTTTGCCCTCTTTTAGTGGCTTTTTAAGAGTTGTTTTCCCTCCCTACATCCTTAGATTGTGAGCTCCCTCAGGGAAGAAACTGTCTTTCGCCTTTCTTTGTAGCCCCAAATGCTTAGCACAATGTCTAAAACATAAGAGGTGCTTAAGAAATTTTATTCACTGAATGACTCCAAAAACTATTGGATAGTAGTCCTAGAAAAGACTTGACTGTTTAGCTAGTTTATTTCTTTTCAGATAGGGCAACAGGCACATGACAAATTAAAATCTCAGTAGGTGGTGTGATAGAGTACTGGATGTGGGGTCAAGAAGACTCATCTTCTTGAATTCAAATATTGTCTTAAACACTAGCTGTGTCAATCTAGGCAAGTTACTAACCCAGTTTGCCTCAGTTTTTTCATATATAGAATGAGCTGGAGAAGGAAATGGCAAACCATTGCAATATCCTTGGCAAGGAAACACTAAATTGGGTCACAAAGAGTTAAACATGACTGAAAACAACTGAACAACAACAAGAATTCAGGTTTCCTGACTTCAGATTCAATGCTTTTTACTATCATTCAAGGCAGCCTCATATAGTGAAATGTTGCAATTTTGCTACAGTGACAAAGAGGCCAAGATTCCTGATCTTTGGGGTTCTGTTCTGGTTTAAATTACATATCCTTTCCAAGAAAAACCATGGACTGAAGCTTTTCTGAGTTGTATTTCTCAAATCAGGCTAGATTACAGAAAACTATGAAGAAAGGGAAGTTAAAGAGATTCTGGAAAAACTGCTTCAGCTTTCAGTGGCTCATATTCACTATTGCTATTAGTCTGATGATAAGATATCCCACCTGCATATGTGTTCGCTGCAGCATTCTACGGATTGTGGTAGAGCTTTGGACTTGGAATCAGGAAGACCTGGGTTCCAATCACACCTCAGACATCTATTAGCTGAGTGATCCTGGGCAAGTCAGTCAGTTAATACTTCTGAGCTTGTATTCTTGTTTGGAAAATGGGGATAACATTTTTTGTAATTTAATTTGTAAATAATTTGTAAAATAGCAACTACCTCACAGATTTTTTGAAGATCGAATGAGATAAGGAATATAAAGCATTTTGCAAACCTTAAAGGTACTATATAAATGCCAACTATCATTATTTTGTCATAAAGGATTTTGACGTACTTAAGGAATATAAAGCTATGATGCCCTTTCCCAAAATCTCATATTCTCTTAATATACTATAATGAAAGACACTAAAAATCAGTAAAATAAATTTTAAAAAAAGAAAAGAAAACTTAACCCAAGCAGAATATTACAGTGCTAGTCCTGCTACAATATAATCAGTACCACGTGGCATAAATTCAGGAATGCCCACAAAGTTGAATCTGCCTTGAACATTGACAGCTTGGGTTTTACCTGAAAGACCACAGAAGGAATTACTCAGGTAATCATAGACCCAAAGATTGATGGAGAGCAGATGTGAGCAGAGGAGAAAGAAAAAAACCAAACAAATTATTCTATTCTCATCTCTGGAAAGTCAGCACCAAATTCTGGACTTGCCATAAACTTTTACCCAGGCTTCAAGTATACTCCCTTTTGTCCTTTGGGTTAATTCTAAATCATCTGCTGCTCTCGGGAAAGCATAGGGCTATTTTGTGGTCCTTCCTCCCCAATTCCAACCCATTTAAAAAAAATAAAGGTTTCTGAGAATTGGCATACAAGTTTCACTTTTATTTGAATTTTAAGGCAAATTAAAAAAAAAAAGAACAATAATTTTATTTCTGGAAATTTCCAGACTCAAACATCTGAAATGCAACCCTAACAGGAGCACCACCAATAGGAGGTTATAGGTTTGCTTTTCTTTTAACCAAGTAGCTAGTGGAGTAAGCAGTGATGAAATACATTAAAACAAACCATGACGGCATCCAACTCAATTGCCACAGAGGAAGCGGTGTCCTCTTTCTAATCTGAGAAATTATATTTAATAATTAGCACCAATTGTTAGATGGTGGTCCTCTGAGTTGCTTAAATTTCCTAATTAGAGTGTAGCAAATTTAATGACAAAGGACCTCATGTGAAGAGCATAATTATAGTGGAGCTCAGCTGATCCCGAGGAGTTCAGAAGAGGGCAGCTGACATGCCATCCCCTGTCTGCTACTTGTTCACAAAATAAATCTCAGCTGAGAACTGAAAGATGAAATATACATGAAGCAGTTTTCACAAGTTCAGCTGTATTTCTTTTTTAAAGACAGTAAGTTAAATGTGAAAAAATGCATCTTGTATTTCCCTTTAAGAGTGGTGTGGTACATGAATGCATCATCGACTCTGGAGCCTATTCATTATTGCTTTGATACTTCAACTTTCAATTAATGAATCAGCAAGCATTTATTAAACACCCACCCTTTGCTGGACAGTGTGTTATGTTCTGAGGGTAAAAAGACAAAAGCAAAGTAGTTCCCTGCTCTCAGAAGGTTTGTATTCTAGGGAAGGAGACAACATACACACGAGTAAGGAAGGACACAAGGAAGTTCAAAGAGAAGAAAAGAGAAAGGATAGGAGGAAAAAATGAAGGAAGGAGGAATGAAACAAGCATTTTTAAATGTTTAAATGTTTAAATGTTTACTCTGTGCCAAGGGCAGCTAGGTGGCACAATGGATAGAGTGCCAGTCCTGGAGTCAGGAAGACTCGTCTTCTTGAGTTCAAATCTGGCATCAGACAGTTACTAGCTGTGTGACCCTAGACAAGTCACTTAACTCCATTTGCATCAGTTTCTTTATCTTTAAAATGAGCCAAAGAAGGAAATGGCAAACCACTCCAGTATCTCTGTCAAGAAAACCCCAGGTAGGGTCATGAAATAGTCCAGATAGATGATGATGAAGGCCTCTACTAAGTAGTTGCTATGTGAACAGATATGTAGTGGTGGAAAAAATAAGATTTAGCAATTGATTAGATATATGGGCAAGTAAAAATGAAAAAAATGAGGCCAATACCATGATTGCAAAGCAGGAAGACTGGAAGAATGACTTGAAAGAGGAAATTCTGGAAGAGGTAAGAGTTTCGGAGGTGGGGGGGGGGGGAATGATTTGTTTTGGGTATGTTGGGTTTGAGACACCTTTGAAACATCTAATTTCAAATGCCCCATAAGTGGCAGGTGATGCAGGGCTAGAGTTCTGGAGAAATTAGGGCTGGATAAATAGACATAGACATCTGCATGGAGAATCACGGTCATCTCATGGAGGAGACTGTTGTGGAATCACAAAATTTGAGAGCTGGCAGGCTCCTCAGCCGCTAATCCAACCCATGCCCAGAAGGAATCCCAGAATAATGTACCTGGAAAATGGACCTTCACTCCCTGTCTGAAGAATAGGAAACCAATCACCTTCCTAGGGGCAGCAAGGTGTTCCAAATTGCCATCCAGAATGGTTGGATCAGTTCACAACCAATCATTTCGGAATCCACTGAATTGTATTATTGGTTAATAAATATCTTTCCATCTTCTATACAACAATAGCATTATATCTATTCATAGCCTTATTCTCATCACCTTATTTATTAAACTAATGGGAGCTGATGAGTTCATTTTTCACTGAATGAGAAATATTAAGGAGAGAAGAAAAGAGGGCCCAAGGCAGAACTCTTAGCTGGGAAACATCACATAAATGAGAATCGAACAAATGAGACCAAGAAAGAATAGATAGGAGAAATCCACAAGAGAACAATCACAAAAAGTCATAGAGGGAGAATATTTAGGAGACTCTGTTCAACATCATCAAATCCTGCAAAAAGATCAAGAAGGATAAAGATTAAGAAAATACCAGTAGACTTGATAATTAAGAGATCAGAGACAACTTTGGAGTGAGCCATTTCAGTTGAGCAATGAGGTCAGAAACCAGATTGCAGAGGCATAATTTGGAAACTTGAAAGGACAATACAACCAGTCTTGTTCTGTGGTTGCATATAGCCTTTTTGGTGCTTGGAGAGAGGATGGGTTGAATAGCTAACACAGCATGTGACATAGATAGATAGATAGATAGATAGATGGATAGATAGATGGATGGATGGATGGAGATAGAGAGATAGAGATAGAGAAATAGATAGAAAGGGAGAGAGAGTGAGAGAGAGAGAGAGAGAGAGAGAGAGAGAGAGAGAGAGAGAGAGAGAGAGAGAGAGAGATCTGGATATACACCTATTATGTTCATATATATTTGCTTTGATGTAAGATCTTTGATGGTAGGGATAGTTTCATTTTTTTTCTTTGTTTCCCCAGCACCTAGCATAGTGCCTAATACATACTGTACTAGGCATTTAAAAATACATATTGGTTGATTAAACAAAAGTCACTTTATCAGTGACAAATGCCAATAAGGGACTTAAGAGAGAGCTACTAATCTGAAAGTCTTTTATATTCTAAATGTGTGTTCCATCTTACAGTGGAATTTACTCTTCAGTTTTCTTAAGGGCTAAACTAGAGGTATAAATTGAACTAAGCCAATAAATAGCCTTTTCTTACCTGCTATACCTGAAAACAGATTTAAAAGTTTCCCATCATCTTTTTCCAAGATTGGTTCTCCATGTGAGGAAATGAGAGTTCAAAGGATGGAGTAAGAAGAGGATTTTTATGATGGAAAAGCATTTAATAAGTATATTTCAACTTACCCATGTATTAAGTGTTGGCAATTAACTGTTAGTCAGTAAATGCTGCCCCGAATTCTTTGTAACATGCACTTGCCTCCCTCAGCACATGCCAGAATACTCACAAAGTGCAACCCTTAGTATCGTTCAAACAAGCATTTCATCTAATTCTGTCACATCAGAGGGTTCGGCCCCCAAGTTTCCTCACTAATAACAAGCTACAAGAAACAGTCTTGTCAGGTAAGATGACATACTCAGCTTCTGTTGGGAGGACCTATAATTCTCTGAAACTTCCCTATTCTTAAGAAGCTTCCTTTTTATTAGCTCAGATCATCTTTGATTAAATGAAAAAAATCAGAAAAATGATTTTGAAAAGCTAAGAATGTCTCCTTTTATTTTTTACAAGTGAACGAAAGATTGGTACATGATAAACTTAACTTGAAATCAAACATTATTGCTATATTTATAGCTGCAGATTAAATAAAATTAATAAAAGGAGTTATTTGTAAACTACACTGCAAATTCTAAATGCTATATAAATACTATTATGTGGTCTATTAACACTCTAGTTGCTAAACTAAAAGATAGATCATTTTAACACTAATACAGTCAAGGGATTTTTTGTTTGTTTCTTTTATTTTGCTTTTTATTTTCAGTTGGGGGCAGTTAAGTGACTCGGTGGATTGGGAGCCAGACCTGGAGATGGGAAGTCCCAGGCTCGAATGTGACTTCAGACAGCCCTCGCTGTGTGACCCTGGACAAGTCACTTAATCTCCACTGCCTAACCCTTACCATTCTTCTGCTTTGGGATCAATACACAGTTGATTCTAAGACAGAAGATAAGGGTTTAAAAAAAAGGAATAATAGTCCTCACGTGATCATTCTAATAGTAAGAAATGACAAGCAACGCTATATAGAGTGTCTACCGTACCTTTATATTTTCCCTTTCCTCTGATTAACTTTTACTGTAGGATAGGGAGAAGAAAGTGGTATGAGGATGAGTCTGACTCAACTCTTGTTCTCAGTAACCTTGTCTACCCAACTAATTTGAAGTTAGATCTTTTTTTTGTTTCCTTTACCTTCTTTATTCTTTATTTCTAAGTACTACTTAGAATTAAAGACTTAGAAAAAAGTTTATTATTTTCTAAGAGGAAGGCAGGGAGAGGGAAATTCTTGTCAAATGAATGAAAGATGATGTTCATGTAATTTATAACAAATAGGATTTACTAAATACTTTAAAATTCACAGAGCACTTTAAATATATTATCTCATTTAATCCTTACAACAACCCTGGGAGGCCAGTGCTGTTATTAATGTTATTTTGCATATGGGGAACCTGAGGTTAAGAAATTTTAAGTGACTTGTCCAGGGTCACAGAGGTACTAAATGTCTGAAGCAGAATTTGAAGTCAGTTCTTCCAAACTCTAAGTTTGACGCACTAACCCCTATATACAAATCTTTAGAAAATGTTTAAGATTATGTTTTTAAGTGCCTAAAATAAAATTACATAGTCTTACAAATTGCAATGCAGATGCTTAAAAAATAAATTGAAATACAATTTTCAAGATATATTTTTTTTTAAATTCATAGACTCCAGATTAAGAATTCCTTGTGCTAGGGTTTCAAATTTGGTGCTTAAGAAACTGATCATTTAGAAAGAAAAAAAAACACAGTAAAACATCTTTCGCTTTTTCTGTTTTCCTTTTGGAACTAGGCTTACACACCCCAAGGTTAGGAGAGAGGATAAAGACAGACAAAAGTGAAGCAAGTGGAAAGGCTTGCTGGGAAAAGAGATAATGGCTAGATATTGCCTTTACCTCATCCCAGCTCATTGCAAGCAGCATATTGTTCCCTTAACATTTACCTATCTTCGTGTGGACAAAGAATTTTACACTAAGAGATCCCGCCACTGCCACTATGGTTGCTATTGCAAAGTAAGAAATAAGGTAGAAAAGAACTTATATAAAGAAGAGGATTTTTTGGTATCTGCTTCTTAAAAACAAAAACAAACTCTTATCGTCTATCTTAGAATTGATACTGAGTATTGATTCCAAGGCAGAAGAATAGTAATGGCTAACCAATGAGGGGTAAGTGTCTTGACCAGAGTTACATAGCTAGAAAGTGTCTGAAATCATTTTGAACCCAGGATGTCCCAACTCTAGGACTGGCTCTCAATCCACTGAGCCACCTAGCTGCCCCATCCAGTTTCTTAAGATATTGGTAAGATGCAGGGGGAAAGAGTATATAGTACGGTGATGGTGAACCTTTTCACCAAGAGCTGGAGAAGGAAATGGTAAACCCCTTCAGTATCTTTGCCCAAGTGCCCAAACTGCAACCCTCATATTGCACGTGAGCCCCCCACCTTACCTCAGGCAAGAGAGGGGGGAAGTGCTTCTATTGGGCTGCTGGGAAGAGGGGCAGGTCATGTGAGAAATGTCTTCAGGTTCATGTGGAGAGGGACAGGAGAGAAGCCCCCTCCAGCACATGTGCCATAGGTTCACCAACACAGATATAGTATGTTGGTCAACCTGTGAATTTTGTGCTTACCCTTGAATACGGTTAAATCTGTATACATAGTGAAATAAATCTGTATTCAAACAGTGAAATTCATAATAGTGTAGACTGTATCACAAAATTGCATTATTATCTAGCTTTTTTTACCTCTCTGAAGAAGCTAAAGAGCTAATCATATAAAAGATGATGATATATACTTCTATTAACTTTTTAAATTTCATATCTTTCAGCATTTCCACTGTTGTAATAAGTGCAGGTTAAATCAAACAGTTTAACACAATCTCACTCACTGAAAGTGATACATTAACTGTTGGAGTCATTATAAAACTTTACACTATCCCTTCTCTGAATGCACAAGCCTGGTGAGGTAGGCACTTGGCTCTAGGATGGGGAGAAGGCTTCAATTCACTCTCAAGGACTAAATCAATTCTTTTCTATCCCTTCACTCTATTTCTGAGGAAAGACATTGGCAACCTTCAGAAGAATATAAAGCATCATCCTACAGTAATGTGGACATGAGCAATGGCATAAGGTGGAGTTGGACTAGGTTTCTCCTTCTTAAGAAGGCTGGGAGGTCATAGAATCCCACAGATGAGTTTGCATGGTCCTTCCCTCTTCAGATCTTCCAGATTCTTTAGCTCAAGTTTCTTTTACACATTTTTCTTATTGTATGTATTCTATTTATCCATGTTTATATATGTTATAAGTCCCTGGAGAGGTAGTGTGCGATAGCAGAAAGAGCAACTGGCCTTGGTTTCAAAAGTTCAACTGGGTTTAACTTCTTTCAACTAAAACTTAAAAGCCAAGTGACCATTCCTTAAACTTCTCACAGACTCAATTCCTTCCTCATCTGAGGATAAGAGGATCAAAATAATCACGGCTCTTGTGCCCTATATGAATTGGTCTAAGGTTAAAATAAGAAAATGAATGCCAAGTGTTTTATAAATCCAAGAGCATTATCTAAATGTCAGCTATTAGTAACATATAATCTTTATTTTTCCTCAAGAGAAGACACAATTTGAGAGGCAGTATGTTGTAGGTCATATCGAGCTGGCCTCCAAATTAAGAAGGCCCAGGTTCCACTGTTTACAGTGAAGGTGGCATGTGACCCTGGATTTGTCACTTAGCCTTTCATTGGCCCAAACAACTATCTAAAGGTAGAAGAAATAGTAGAGCAGGTACAAATCTTCATTGATAAAAGAACCTCCATACCAGGAGCTCCCTGTTGTTCAGTCCTTTAGCTTGTGCCTGATACTTCCATACCTCATTTCGGGCTTTTCTTTGCAAAGATACCGAAGGGGTTTACCATTTCCTTCTCTAGCTCATTTTGCAAGTGAGGAAACTGAGGCAAATAGGGTTAAATGACTTCTCCAGGGTCACACAGCTAGTTTCTCAGGTCAAATATGAACTCCTTAAGATGAGTCTTCCTTATTCCAAGGCCAGTGCTCTATCCACTGTGTCACCCATTTGCCCTAGGAGTTCCCTACACCAAGAAAGACAATGATTCAATTAAAAAAACAATCTACAAGGATCTCTGCACATATTAATATTTTAAAATTGAAGTTGGTGCCTATTAAAACATAACACAAGTAATATATTGGGATACTGTCCTAATGATATGGCAGGAAAAAATAAAAAAGGAGATATTTTAAGAGGACACAAATTTGAATTCCAGCTCTTCCCTATATGAACTTGGGCATATAACAACCTCTTTGAGTCCCAGTTTAATTTACAAAATGGAAGTGAGAATAAAATAGCTTCTAGGGTTGACAACAGTAATATATGTGGGTGCCTATGAATTGTTTCTATTAGAATGGACAGGAATAAAAGGACTATAAAACTCTGTATACTCTTTGATCCAGTCATACCATTCTAAGGTCTAAATCCCAAAGAGATATAAAATAAAAAATAAAAGGGAAAAGGGACTTGTTTGTACAAAAATATTTATAGGATCTCTCTTTTTAGAGCCAAAGAATTAGAATTTTTAGTGGCAAAGAATTAGTGGCAAAGAACAATCAATTGGGAATGCCTAAACAAGTTGTGGTATATAACAGTGGTGGAATATTATTGCTCTATAAGAACTGATGAGCAAGATGACTTCAGAAAATGCTGGAAATATCTACATGAAGTGATGCAGTGGGAAATAAGCAGAACCAGAATACTGTACTTAGCAATAGCAATATTGTATGACAACTAACAGTGAAAGACTTAGCTACTTTCAGTAATATGATGATCCGGGACAATTCGAAGGACTTATGACAAATGAATGCTATCAACTTCCAGAGAAAGAACTTTGGAGTTGGAATGCAGATCAAGGCATATTATCTTTCACTTTAGTTTGTATTTTTTTTAGGATTTTGGTTTTATATGAATATTCTCTTACAACAATGACCAATATGGGAATGCTTTACATTATTACACATATATAACTCAGACCCAATTAGTTTCCATCTCCAAGAGGAGAGAGGGAAAAGGAGGTAGAGAATTTAGATCTTATAATTTCAGAAATCATATGTTTAAAATTGTTATTACATGTAATTAAGAAAAATATTTTTTTAAAAAGGAACAGAGAGGCGCAGAGCCAAGAAATGTTTGAGGGGAATTATGAAGTGTCATGGGATAGTGAAAAATACACTGCCATTGAACTTAATAGTCTGAGTTTAAGTCCTAGATCTGATGATTAATAATGGAGTAAATCTATTTAACTTATTTCAATCTCCAGGTTTTCTCATCTCTAAAATAGGGCTATTGCTATTTATAATGCCTAATTTGCAGGGTTGTTGTGAGGAAAGAATTCTGAAAGCCTTAAAGTGCTTCATAAGTGTGATTTATTGTGGTGTCATTGATGGAGGAAAGTGTGGAGACATAAGGTAACTCCAAGGAAAAAGTGGCAAGGAGTGGAGAATCACTGAAAAATATAATGGGATCTGCAGTAAGATCCTACAAGGTAGGAACTTCTGGAGGTGAAAGAGAGAATAATAAGAGCCAATATTTACATAGTGCTTAAAAGCTCACTAAATACTTTATAATTATCTCATTTTATCCTTACAACACCTCTAGGAGGCAGTTGCTATTATTTTCTCCCTTTTTATAGTTGAAGAAAAAGAGATAGACAAAATAAATAACTTTCACAGCGTCACAAAGCTGGTGTGTTACATAGAATTTGAACTCGGATCTTCCTGATTCCAGGACCACTGTTTGATCTACTGTGATGCCTAGGTGACAGAAGTGCTCTAGAGAATGGTTCCTGGACCTGCAGTAAGGCAAGTTGTGAGAGTATGAGGAGGACCGAGGAAGCAAAAGATAAATTTTGCAAGAAGGAAAATTTAGAGTTGATGTCAGGAAAAGTTCTCTGCTAATTAGAATTGTGTAAAGGTAGACTGAGTGCTTTGCTGAAAAGTGTTTCCTGCTTAAGTACTGGTTGGACTAGATGGCCTCTGAGGTGCACTACCTCTGAGGTTCTTTGATTTATGAATTTATTTAATCCCTTCTTCCAAGATTTATGCCATCCAAAGTTTGCACTCCCATTTGTGGTGGTGGTACAGTAAGACCTCATTTTATGTGAATTCAACACATGCAAATTCAAATATAAGCATTTGAGATTGAAAAAAAATTAAGACAGAAAATTATGTAAAATAAAAAATTTTAACTGCATACTAAATCCACCCCATTTTCTAAAGTGGCATAAAGTCTCACAATAGTTTCCCCAATCACACTCATTCTCGCTGAGAAGCATTAGTATGAGTCATTACACTGATTTGTGCCAAACATTAGCTACCACGTCCGTCTTTGTCCAGAGTTCTCACTTGTAATGAGTCATGTCCATGTCAGGCAGCATTTCTCTATTTCATTAACACTATTTAGTAATTAATAATGGCCCCAAATTACAAGAATAAAAGTGATGGTGGTTCTGATGTCTAATAAAAGTCATAAAGTGCCTATGTATGCTCATACAAGAAATACTTATTAAATAATGGGGTTTACTATCGCGCTGTGATTTTCAACTTATGCAAAGGGTCTTGGAATGTATTGGTCATGTATAAGAAGGTTCTTTAAAAAATCCTGTATTTTTCTATTTGCACACATGACTTGCCTTCGTGATGCAAGGAGTGGCCACTAATTCTAACTCTGAAAAATCTGAGATGGCAAAGTTGGTATTCACTTTCAGCTGATGTTATAGAGAATCCTCTCTTCTCATTATTTTCATGTGTCACTTCCTTCTTAAAATTCCATTTGTTTTCTAGTTATTTAACCTTCTTTATCTCCAGGAAAGTTATAATAATCTCTCACAGAGAAAATTCTCTCTTTCACATGGTCACTGTCCAAGTGCAGGATGTCATTACTTCTTACCTAGACTTTTTCAGTGACCTCCTAATCGGCCTTTTGCCTCATCTCTTCTCTCTAATTCATCCATCCTCCATACTGCAGCCAAAATGTTCATTCATTCTGCTCATGTGACTCCCTTGCACAGGAAGTTCCAATGGTCACTTTCTGCCTCTAAGATAAAATACAAACGCAGTTGTCAACATTCTTTACACTTCAGCTCCACACTACCTTTGCGGACTTATTTTGTAGTCCACCCCTTCCGGATTCTGGCAAACTTGTCTTCTCTCTGTCCTTTACCCACAGCATTGCATCCTCACACTTCTCCATAGGATGTTACCCCATCAATCCTCAACTGCCTTCTTTGACCTCCCAGTCCTAGAATTCCTAACTTCCTTTGAAGTTCAGCTCAAGCATGGTCTTGGAAACAAGACCTTTTGTGATTTGCCCCAGATGCTGGGCCCTCTGAAATTATTTTGCATATGTGTTGTATCTGCATGTATGTTGTTTCCCTAATAGAATGTTTCCAGAGAGTTCTCTAGAGCCCTTTTCATTTGTTTTTTCTGTTCCCTGCATCTAGCACTGTGTCTTGCCCAAGATAAATGCCTGTTAATCTGATTATCAGATTAGTTTCCCCAGTTTTCTAACCTATGAGTCTTGAATAACACCGCAGTGTTGTTGCTGTTGTTGGTTGTGTCATTTCAGTCATGTCCAACTCTTCATGACCCCATCTGGGGCTTTCTTGGCAAAGATATATGGAATGGTTTACCATTTCTTTCTCCAGATCACTTTACAGATGAGAAAATTAAAGCAAAGCTGGGTTAAGTGACTTCTCTAGGGTCACACAGCTAGTGTCTGAGGCAAGATTTAAATTCACACCTTCCTATCTCCAGGCCTGGTGCTCTATCCACTACACCACCTAGTGACCCAACAATCCAAATCGATATTTTGTGTTTTAACTATGATGGGGGTTTTCCTTGTGGGATAAGAACTTCACTAAAGAAGATGGCACTGTACTAGGTGCTCTAATGTGTTTCAGGGGATTTTTGTACTTCTAATGATGATATTAATTACTGGTAATACTTTACATATGTTTACAGTTCACAAGGCATTCTCATATGTATATGAATATAAATATATATATATGATCTCACTTGGTCCTCTCTTCTTCACTTGCCCTTCAGACCCCAGAACCCCACTAAGAGTAGAGGAATTGAGCTGGAGTAATCACACACCATCCCAACTGCACGAGACCACATAGTTGAGGTTGAGCATGAAGTTTCTTCCAGATGTCTCTCATAAAACATGCAGAGTCCATGTGTCCAATTATTTTATTTGCGTCTCAAAAACAAAAACTTCAGTCTCAAAGTATAAAATGAGAAAATTTATTCACAAAACTGGCTTTTTGTGAGGCCCCTCACATTGATTCAGCATTCCCAGGACCATTGGCTATAGTATCTCTTGTTCAAGGCTAGTAGCTGTAACTTCCCACTCAGGGCAGCTAAATTTGTCTATACGATAGTTAACGAACACGAGAGAAAACAATTTCCATGTAATCTCCTTATAATCTAAATCATAGTATCACTGTAGTAGCTACATCTAAGAATAATCTAGGCATTTCTAGCACCGTATGGCTCATAACATCATAGACCAAGAACTGAATGTGATCTTAAAGGCTAATTTTAGTTTGCTAAGACCCATAGAGGAAAGCGGGGCAGCCAGGTAGCACAGTGGCTAGAGTGCTGAGCCTGGAGTCAGGAAGATTTATCTTTTTTGAGTTCAAATCTTACCCTGGACACTTACAGCTATGTGACCCTGGGCAAGTCACTTAACCCTATTTACTTCAATTTCCTCATTTATAAAATGATGTAGGGAATGAAATGGTAAAAGACTTCAGGATTTTTGCCAAGAAAACCCCAAATTAATCAGACACAACTGAAAACAGCTCAGTAATGATATAGAGGGGAAAGTGAAAGGGATCTGAACCGGGGTCCTTGGCCTCTAAGTCCAGTTCATTTGCCATTATACTACTTTTGTCTCCCAGAAGTCTATGGAAATACTATCTTAACGGAAGGGTTACAAATTTGATTCCAAATTACCAAAAAGGGAACAAAAACTATGAAGAATATTAGTTTAAATGACCCTACACCCAATGTCATTTAAAATATTATTCTATAAACTAAATCTTTATAGCACTTGTGAATCGGGGTTTCAATTCCAAAACTATATTGGTTTTTTTTTTAAAGGTCAACTTATGTTCTTTGAGAAAGACAAAAGAACCCACACTTTGAACCTAAGAAAAAACTGCATTCTTTTAGTGCACAGCATCACTAATAGGAGAAATATAGATATGACATGGTTAAATAACAAATTTTAATAAAGTCTACCTGATTATTGCTGAAATGTAAATAATACAATAACAACATTAACTGAGAGGAATATTTAAGAAGTCTTATAAAGGGTGCAGCTAGGTAGTTCAGTGGATAGAGAGATGGACCTAAAGACAGGAGGTCTTGGGTTCAAAGTTGGTCTCAGACACTTCCTAGCTATGTGATTCTGGGCAAGTCACTTAACTCCCATTGCCTAGCCCTCACTGCTCTTCTGCCTTGGATTCAATACTGATTCTAAGACAGAAGGTAATGGCTTAAAAAAATTTTAAAGCCATATAAAGGTAATTTTTTTTAATGTGACTGATTTTAGACAATATTCTGTACTTGGGAATCAGGAAGATCTGAGATTGCACCCTGCCTCAGATATTTAACTAGTTATGTGATATTGGGCAAGTCATTTCACCACTCAGCCTCAATTTTCTTATCTGTAAGACAGGTAATAATAGTATATACTTTGTTGCGGTTGTTATGAGAATACACTTTGCAAACCTTAAAGCCATGTAAATCTTGCTGAGTCCTTTTCAGGGCTGCTTTCCCTCTTTTGGTGCTCACTTGTCCCCCAGCTCTCACCTACCCAGTGGCCACACCACATCTTAGCTGGTGAATCAAACCAGGTTGAGAGTAACTGAGTGGCTTTAAGCCCACTGGTGAGTTAGATGTGAGTCTACCCCAAGCACGTGAAGACTTCCCCTGAAGAAATGGGCAGATGAGAACATTCTTTTCCAGTGGTCATAAAGGCAGCATAAGAGGGTGCTGTGGAGTCCTTATAGCTTGATTAGATACCTAAGCTCTATCATTGATCATTCGCTCAATCCTCAACCATCATCAGTTATCCTGACTTTGTCTTGTCCCTCGACTTTGATAACTATGGAAGAATGAATGAGGTCAACAACTTTGTGCAACTCTGCCTTACTTAAATCCAATTCATAGACATATCAAAAACATCACCAGTGATGTCATTTTGGTCCTCTTTCTGTATGAAGAACAACTAATTTAAGTGTACATATGTGGTCACTATTTAACGTAAATATTTAGTTTGATATGTTTATGCATACAAGTGTGAGCTTTTGTTGATAGAACCAACAACTTAGAAAGAGCTTTAAAAAGTTACTCTTAGTGAGGGCAGCTAGGTAGCCCAGTGGACTGAGAGTTGGGCTAGGAGATGCGAGGTCCTGGGTTCAAAGCTGATCTCAGACACTTCCTAGCTCAGTGATCCTGGACAAGTCACTCAACCTCTATCGCCTAGGCCATTACTACTCTTCTGCCTTGAAACCAATACTCAGTATTGACTCAAAGACAAAAGGTAAGGGATTAAAAGAATTTGCTCTTGGGATCATTTTAGATCATAGGACATAATTATGGCTTGAAGCTGTGATTTTACTAATATCAGAAACTCCCAAGGGAGAAAACTTTCTCCATGAATACAGATTTTTACCTTCTGAGCAACTTGAAGTATAAGAGAGTTGCTTAGTACACTGAGAGACAAAGTGATTTCCTTAGGGAGGGGCAGTATGTCAATATGTGTCCTGGACAGGATTTGAACTCAAGTCTTCCTAGCTTAGAGGCCAGCTCATTTTGTAGTCAAACTAGAATCCTTATAGCAAATACCTAAGTGCACAGCACTCAAAAGGTAATAAAGGTGCAATTCTATGGCACCCTCCTCTCAGGAAGAAAATATATCACTGCCTTGGCCAAGAAATCATTTTTTTCAAAATTTTACCAAGTTTCTATTCAGCCCCAATGAACCATATTCCATTATTTTAATTGGGGAAAAATTCCATATGCCATGTATTGCTTTCTCACATGTTGATGTCCATCTCCAAACATTTTACTGAAAAAGAAAAAAAGTCTCCACAGTTGTTATTTTTGAAGTGATTTAATGCACAAAAGAACAACCCAGAAACAGAACAATTATTGGTCTCATTAACAATGAATCACTGCAAGTATATGGGGTGTTTTCTCCCCTACCACTAAACAGGAACATACGCTAAATAAATGTGAAAGGAGGTGAGGACCTTAGGATTTGATGAGTATCCCAAAGTTCTATACAACATTCATATATGGCTTATCTCACAGCAATAATATTCCGTGATATTTAACGATGGATATTATATTTATTCTTATTCTTACTGGTAAGGTGTTATCTCAGAGTTATTTAATGTATAACATAAACAACAACAACCCCCCCCCCCCAGTGAGTTGTTTGTGAATTCGAAAGAGGTAGTTTTGCCAATACAAAAGTGAGGGCTGGGGAGAAAACAGTGGTGCCCTTCTTCAGTTTTTCCTTGGTATTTGCAAATGTTCCATTTATGTTCTGATTTTCTATTTTGGTTAGGATGGGGGGGGGGGACGCTATTGTTTCTAAAGTCTGAAGCATAAAAATAAAAAAAAAATCCTCAACCAACTCTGCATTCAAATTATGGCTCAGGGAATCTTCTGTTACATAAATTATCTCTGAGTCCCAGATTTGAAATGACACCTTCTGCCTCTCCAACACTTGCTAGGATTTGTGACCTGACCAGCAGTGTCCACAATTAGCCATTGTCTTCAAATTTTGCTGGTGGCTTGAGAATAACTTAAAGGGCCTGCTGTAGTGTGACTTGTGTCAACTATTAAAGTCCCTTCTGCCAGGCCTGAATTACTTCTAAAAGAAAAAAAAAGTATTTCATCACCCTCCAGCCCCCATCTTCATCTGTGAAGTTGCATCTCTAGAAATTGGAGCTAGTGCATGCATTTTCCCATGCTCCAATTGTGTTTCACAAAGGGGTTATAACAGACCCAAAACTCAAAGGGGAGGTTCCTTAAGGGGAGAAATAACTCTGGGTTCTTTGCCTGTGATTGCCAGATGCCTATGAGCTATTTAATGGGTAGGTGGGGAGGATTAGGCACTGTGTTGAAAATCCTTGACACTGGTCATTTGACAACACATCGGCTGATCCTAGCCTTCTGATGAGAAATATCAGACCCCGGAACATTGCAAAGGGCAACAAAATATAGGAGAAAATGTTCAAAAAGTAAGGGAAGGGAAGGGAAGAAAGCATTTGCTAGAGGATGTGTACAGAAGCCATTAGAAATGAAATGACAGAACATTAGGCAGGTATACAATGTTACACGTAAGAAAGCATAAATATACAGTAAATAAGAAGTAGATATTAGACTCAGCATAATATGTACACATCTGAACGTCCATGAAACGAGGCAGTAATTCCTGGAGCATATCGTCAGTTTAAAGCAGCTCTATCATACAAGGGTTTCAAGGTAACAGATGCTGAGAACAACACAGGTTAACGCTAAGTAGATAGTCATATAAATTTACTTCTGGAAAATGCACAAGAGGCAAAACAAAGGTCCTAAATGGAATAGCTCTTCTACCTCGGAGTAGCTTCTTTCACATAAATATGCACAAGTCCATTGTCTGTCTGTCTGTCTGGGTGTCTCGGTGGCCTGCAGCCCACCACCCACAGGTCCTCAGCGCTGCCCGGCACCCGGGCTGTGGCCCTCACAGACACGAAGAAATAAGGGCGACGTCTTCATCCGCTTCTTCAGCACCTCCCTGTGCTCCTGTCTCCACAGGCTCCCGCTTCCAAACAAAGTATAAATAACACCCCCGGCCCACCTCCCCCCTCTGCACACTTGTGGGGTTCTCTCACTTTCACAGGTTAGTTGCGACCAATACTGTCAAAGGAGCATAAAGGCAGTGCCTGGTGCACGCAGGAGCGGAGCGGAGAGAGCGGCTTTGTGCACGTCTGCAAAACTAAACAAAACAAAACAAACAAAGAAACAAAAAACCCACCAAAAGGAGAAAAAAGAGAAAAAGGAGAATGTCTTTCTTTTATTGGTTCGCTCTGTCTGTAGCAAGGAAGACGCTGTGTTGCTCCTGTGCCCTCTCTATTAACTTCCTTTTCTTCTTCTTGTTCCTCTTGTCCTTCGTTTTCTGAGTTCTCTTCCCTAGAGGAGAAGGGGTTGGAGGAGGGGAGAGGGAAGATGAAGGGATAATGTTAGAGTCTGTCAAATGCAAACAACTGAGAATTTTGCTCAAAGCCCATCTGGAATGTATCACCTAGGGCAGAGAAAGACCTGGGTGGAGAAAATTGTTCCCATTAAACAGTGCAATAATAATTTGCTAAATTGGAAGTCCTGCCTAGAATGGATGGATTTGCCTTCCTGCTCAAGGGGAATGATAAAATAAAACTTTCATTGACCTATTTGGTTTTGAAAATATCATTATGCCATACACAGTCTCTTGGGTTGTTTTTGTTTTTTCTCTTTCCAGGTCAGACTTGGGATTTCGTTGATTCATTTTGCTGTAGGGAAGTTCCAAGGAGGAATTCCTCTCCACCCAAAAAAAGTGGGCACCTACTCTACAAATTATTGTTAGAGCATTATCTGAGATATTGGGAGTTAAGTGCCTTGCCTAGGGTTCCACAATCTTTATGTAGCAGAAGTTAAATTCTACCTGATTGAGAAGAGTAAAACATGTATTTAATGTCCCCTTACACCGACTTCAAGCCATACTCACTATTTTACTGTTGGTCTCTACTTCATAACATGACAGCCAGTGGTACAATGGATAGAGAGCACCAGGCTTGGAGTCAGGAAGACTCATCTCTGTGAGTTCAAATCTGACCTTAGACACTTGCTAGCAATATGACCCTGGACAAGCCACTTAACCCTGCTTGCCTCATTTTCCTCATCTGTGAAATGAGCTGGAGAAGGAAATGGAAAACCACACCTATATCTTTGCCAAGAAAACCCCAACTAGCATTAAGAAATTGAGGATGAGAGGTTAAGAAGGGGTGGGGGTGGGGCAGCTAGGTGGCTCAGAGGATTGAGAGTGAATTGAGAGCCAAGCCAAAGATCCAGTTTTCAAAATCTGGCCCCACAAACTTCCTAGCTGTGTGACCCTGGGTAGGTCACTTATCCCCCATTGTCTAGCTCTTAGGACTCTTCTGCCTTGGAACTAATACACAGTATTAATTCTAAGATGGAAGGTAAGGGCTTAAAAAAGAGAGAGAGAGGTTCAGAGAAGTGTCCTAGGTCACATAGCTAGTCACAATAATAATAATAACTAGCATTTATATAAGTGCTTCAAGTATTGCAAAGTACTTTTAATATACAATTTTGTTTTATCCACACAACAAACCTGTGAGGTAGGTACTATAATTATCCCCATTTTATAAGTGAGGAAATTGAGGCAGACTAAGTTCACTAACTAGCCTATGGGTCACACAGGTAATAAATAGTATCAGATTCAGGACTGGAACTCAGGTCTTCCTGATTCTAGGTTTAGCACTTGATCTAACTCAACTGACTTTCTCTAGCTGCCAAACTTATTCATTATTCTCTTTAGGCACTAGTAACATGGAACACTGAATATTTTCATAACTGTGGCTGAGCCTTCATGTAGGAAAAGTGCAAAGTGTTCTAGTTCCAAAGTTAACAAGAGTTTTCTGGGTTACTTTGAAAAAGTAAATTAACGACACAATTAAGAGAGAACTAGTACTGTGATCTTGAATAACAAAATGTTTGTGTGTTTTTATTTTAAGTGTCCAAATGCCTAGGCTGCTTTAACATAAGAGATATCACACTGCAAAGTATCATCGGGACAGAAGCAGAAAGTCAGCTAGACATTAGATTACCTCAGGCTATCTATGCACATGGAATTATGATTTACAAAAGGAAAAAACACATTTCTTCTCATCTGTGACACAGCATAGAGTTAAGTAGTTGCTCTGGAAATCAATTATTTAATGTTTTCTGATTACTGAATTAAAGGAATTCGACTTTTGGCCAGGCTAAAATGACCCTGAATGAAAATGATGATGTTCAATAACCAGGGGTTCTGAAGCCTTGGCACTAATTCCATTTATGGGCAAGAAGCTGAAAGTAAGCCCAAGGCTATCTTTGACCTAGAGATGGTTGTGGAAGGCAGTAAGCTAACTGGTATATATGCCATAGCCTGAGGAAATGGGATAAATCTGTAGGGGTAGAATGGGGATTTATTTCCTCTTTAGCTAGAATGAGCAAACTTAACTGTGCCAATTATTCCTCATTCCAAAAGATTTTAGCTTCATAGTACCAGAGAATTTCAAAGGAATCATTCTTTCTTGTCATAATCATAGCTTACATTCATATAGTGCTCCCTCCCACATCACCTAAAACAAGTATTATCCCCAGTTTATAGAAAGTAAAATAGTCATCTATAGTCATCTTGTCACAAAGAGTTAAGAGCCAAATCCATACACATCTCCTTCTGTGTCTCACTTGAGAGACCCAACGTCACAGCAAGATCAACAGACTTCAAAGCTGGACCAAAGTAAATAACACCATTTGATAAGGATATCTGTAAAGTGTTACTAGAGTTAAAAATGTTCTTCATAGGCACAAAAGGGAAAGATGTGACTCTTAGTGCAACCGAAAGAGATATGGGGTTTCAGTGAACCATGAACTCAATATGAGTCAGCAATATGATATAAACGCCAAAAAAACCCCACCAAAAAACGAATACAATCTTTGACTGCCTTATGAGTAGCTTTGTAACAATAATAATAATAATAGCTATATATTCTATAGTGCTTATTATTTGCCAGGCACTGGGCTAAGAGCTTAGTCATAAGTATTATCTCATTTGATTATCACACCAACTCTGGGAAGTGGATGATAATATTCCCATTTACTAGATCAAGAAATGGAGGCAAAAAGAAATTATGTGACTTACTCAGGGACACATGGCTAATAAGTATTTGTGGTTGATTTTGGCTTTAGGACTTCCTGACACTAAAGTCTAACATTATGCCTACTGTGGAAGGGAGGAAGGGAGAGAAGAGTCTAGAAGTTGATAGTTCTGTCCCACTTCACACCTGACCAGATCACATTCTGAAATATAGTGATCAATTCACAGGGTACATTTTGGAAGACATCGCTAATCTGAAAAGACTACTCAGAAAAGGCAACCTGAGTAATGGGCCTTGAAATCTGGTGATGTAAGAATCAATTATAAGAACTGGCAATAGGAAATGTTTAACCTCAAAAGAAATATTTAATAGGCACATAATAACCAACTTTAATATTTAAACAACTTTACATAAAAGAAGGATTTGACTTCTCCTTTGTCCTATGAGCAGAACCAAGAGCAATGGTTTAGGGATAGGTTGTGGTTTGAAGGGATTTGGGAAGGTTTCTAAAGAAGCAAATTTAAGCTTAATATAAATATAACCTGTCCTCCTCCTCCTCCTCCCTTATTCTTTATTCTAGGTGCTATTAGTTACTTCAAATTCTAAGTATTTTGTAGATTATAATCCTTTCCATACCGTGTGTTACACAGCTCTATCCCATGTATTATATTTTTTAATATTCAGTCACACAATACACAATTCTTAAAATAGATTTAAAAAATAAATAGAACTCTAAGTAATATTCCCCCAAGTGCTTTAAGTTTACTTTCCTACAGATATGGAGACATATATATCATATAAATACATAGTGGGAAGATTGTTCCTTTAAGGATCATCAATAAGGAGCATATGACAACTACTTTCTCTGCTGCTGAAAAGACACTTATGTCTTCTACTGATATCACCATGTTTTCACTTGGTCCTGCTTCTGTAGAGAGGGCCAAGGGATGCTCTATACCAGTGGTTCCCAAACTTTTTTGGCCTACTTCCCCCTTTCCAGAAAAAAAATATTACTTAGCCCACTGGAAATTAATTTTTTTAAATTTTAATAGCAATTAATAGGAAAGATAAATGTACCTGTGGCCATCACCGCCCTGCTGGATCACTGCAGCACCCACCGGGGGTGGTAGCACCCACTTTGGGAATCACTGCTGTATACTGATTCCCCACTGAGGGTTTGCTTTCTGCTTCGTAAAGTTGAGGGTCAATTCCAGCTCTTTTCAGGGTTATCTAACTCCTTCCCCAACACTCACTAGGGATACCAATCTCTGGCTACAACTCTTTGACCAGTTTTTAGTCATATCCATCATCTCCTGGAGCTGGTTGGGAATTAATGGGTCTCTTTCTTTTGGCTCTATCAGTCTGCTCCTTTAGTTTCCTTCTGAGCCTCAGCCATATTCCTCAGGGAAGATTCTCTTCATAACCATTAGGAATTTAGTCCTCTGTCTATCAGAGGTGCTAGCCTTGGTAAATCCTTCTCTACAGCTTCTCTTAATCAGATTATCAGCTAACAAACAGTCAAGTTTGCTTCAGTTCTTCTGGTCAGGATTCTTAAACAATAGGAGTGAAGCTCTCTGTGGTCTTCTCATTTAGTCTCCCTAATGCCAATTACTATGAGGGTCTCTGCTTCTCAGCCAGGCAGCATAGGGAAAAACGGAATCCATTAAATGGGATCATTGTGCCTTTAGTCCTTTTCTTAGATACTTCTGTTAACTACTCCTCTTTTTTGAGAACCCTGCAATTTGAATCATCTTTTTTAAATTTCATTTTATCATTATTATTTTTATCAATTACATGTACTAATTTTCATGTAAGTATTCCAAAGTTATATGATCCAAATTTTCTCCCTCTCCCCTTTTGGAGGTGGTAAGCAATTCATTCTGGGTTATATAGGTATTGTGTTTGCTTCTTCTTGACCCACCACAGCTCTAAACTCTTTAAGTGCACTTACCCTCCAAGAGGGTCCCAGAATGACTTTCAAAATGTATTATTTATTATTTTTTTTTTACATTTGGGCATTTTTTAATTTAATTTTTTTTTACTTTTTTGCTGGGACATACATGTATTGTCAAGCAAAACACGTTTCCATATTATTCATTTTTGTAAGTGAATAATCTTATAAAACCAAAATCCCCACCATATACCCAAATAAACAAGTGAAAAATCATATGCTTTGATCTGCTTTCCTACTCTAATAGTTCTTTCTCTGGAGGTGGATAGCATTTTTTTTCATAAGTCCCTCAGAATTGTTCTGGATCATTCTTTTATTGTTAGTAGCAAAGTCTGTCACATTTGATCATTACCAAATATTTCAGTTACTGTGTATAACTCAGAATGACTGTTGACAAGAAACCAGTTTTTGGATTTATCATAAGTCTAGTTGAGTCTACCCTACCCAGAGTTTTACTTTCCCAAATGAAAAAAAAGGAATTAAGTCCTTGAAGGGAACAAGACATGTAGAAAGTTCTTGCTTTTTCACTGAAGGTCTCCCCATGCCTGGAATTCTCTCCCTCATTTGTGCCTCTGAGATTCTTTGCCTTTCTTTGAGTCTCAGCTAAGATCTCACCATCTGCAAGAAGCTTCTAATGTTCCTTAACTCCAATGCTTTCTTCCCACTTTGATTATTTATCTTTTATGTTTTTTGTTTGTATACAACTGTTGCATGACATGCTTTGTCCCCCAGGAAAATGGGCACAGCTTGAGGGCAGGGGATGTTTTTACCTTCTGTATCTCTAGGGTTTAACACCTTGCCTGGCACAAAGGAGGCTCTTAAGATATGGTTGTTAACTGTTTTGGCTGAGTGATAAATGGATAAAAAATAAACAAAGAAAAAGCCCCAATATCAGTTAAAGCCTCATTCCAGGAGCCTTTGTGTTCTACTTAATATAGCAACCGCTGGAGAATTCTAAAGATTGTTTCTGTGAAAATAGTAATTATAATGTACACTAGAGATTTCTGAGAGACCAAGTGACCTTTCTCCCAATTTCCTCAGTAATACAAAAGTATGTCTCTCTCCATATATGTAAGCAAAAACTTCCTTAAAAATTAGAACTGCCCAATGTCCCATATTATGGAGTCTGAGAGTTGGAAGGGACCTCAAAGGTGATCTAACTTACATTGCTCAGTAATTTTCAGTTATGTCCAACTCTTCATGACCCTTTTTGGAGTTTTCGTGGCAGAGATACTAGAGTAGTTTTCCATTTCCTTCTCCGGGTCATTTTAAAGATGAGGAAAAAGCACAGGGCTAAGTGACCTACCCACAGTCACACAAGCTAGTGCCTAAGGCAGCATTTGAACTCACAGCAACACGTCTAACTTCCTCTCTCCAGGTTTCACCACTTTCCTTCATGTGATGGCCTTCATATACTTGAAGACAGTTATTTCCCCTAAAAACTTCTTTTCTTCAGACTAAATATCCCCATTTCCTTTAACCAATCCTCATTGATGACATGGACTCAAGCCCTCCATTTCCTGTATTACCCTCATCTGAATACTATTTTCATCCAGTTTATCAGTGTTCTTCTCAAACACTGGTGCCCTGAATTTAACACAATACTGCAGAGGGAGTCCAACACTGGCAAAATGCAGTGAGACTTATCACTTCCCTATTCCTGGAAGCTATGCTACTCATTATCACCATCCTGATAATAATGAAGATAATAATGGGAATAATAAGGTGCATTTATATAGCACTTAGTTTGCAAAGTACTTTACATCTAACCTAATTTGATTCTAGCAACCCTGTAAAATGCTATTGTTTTCTTTATGTTAGATATTATGAAATGGAGGTCAAGAGAGGTTAAGTAACTTCGCTGGGGTCATATAGCCTATCAAGGTCTCCTATATCTTTACATGACCACTACTAGCAGGGTCATTCGAGGACTGTCATGCCTCTCAGTTCATATGCCAGGGAACTCGTCTAGCAATCTCTAAAATTCTATTCATTTAATAAACAGAGAAGAAAATCTAGGTTCTCAAAAGATAAATGATTTTCTTTGTTTTGGGTTGTTTTTTCTTTTTTTTTTTTTTTTGTGATTCATTCTCACTTGGCACAAATGGAAGGTAGGGCAAGGAGAAGGTTCTCTCCTAATGTCAAATGCTCTTGGTTTAT
The DNA here is from genome assembly GCF_016433145.1 of Gracilinanus agilis. Lineage (NCBI taxonomy): Eukaryota > Metazoa > Chordata > Mammalia > Didelphimorphia > Didelphidae > Gracilinanus > Gracilinanus agilis. The sequence continues at coordinate 649,709,764 of NC_058130.1, forward strand.
TAGCCAGTTAATAAAAGCATAGGAAAAAGGGAAGTTCAGATGAGTTATACAATACAAGAGTACAAAGGAGTCAATTTGAAAATGAATGGACCTGAAACTATATTGAGAATGTGCATTAATTCCTTCAGGGCACTATAAAATCCTTCAGTCTGTTCTTTGGAAAAGATTGTTTATTGGCACTCCATTAGCCAGAAAGAGTTAAAGCATCTCTGACATGGAGAAATTTGCTTTCTTCTTTGGATTGAATCAGAACTGGTATTTCCTATGTAGCGTTAAAAAACATAATTTTTAAAGTGAGGAAAATGCTTTTACTTCATAGGGAAAAAACCAGCTTCATAAAGATCCTTAAACTTTGTCAGATAGCCCTAATCTAATTCTGTGCTTCATAATTTGAGATAAATGAACTATTGCCCAGAATAAACACAATGGCCACAAAAAGAGAAAAAGTAACTTATTTCTTTTTTATATGACACTACATTAAAATAATGAGAACATGATTGTGTTCCCATATTAAATTATAAGGGTCCTTGGAGTTAACTTCTGCTTTTCATTAAAGTCTGGCATTAATGTCACAAATGGCATTTTGCCATCTTTAAATCTAGTTAATCCTACCCAATGAAACTTCAGCCTAACCAATCATTAATCAAAGCAGCCTTAAAGTTACAACTATTTAGTAACACTATATCTAATGACGAGACACACCTAATAAGGTCAGAGAGATGAAATACTTAACACGAAATGGCATATTTAAGAGAAAATGGTTTCAATTACAAGAGTTTTACCAAGTTTTCCTTAGTTCTATATTTTATCTTACAGGGGGAAAACAAACCAAGTTAAAAAAGGGTAACTATGCTGGCTCTATTTTTTAAACCTCTAAATTAGATGGGAATTTTTTAGTAATGAATTTATGAAGCTAGAAATTTCTTTGAATAGCAAACTGGAGATGAAGATATGAAAAGTAAATGAAAACATCATTAGGTGAAAAAATCTATTCTATCAATCTCAAGCTTTCTATCTTGAATCTTTAGTTTACTGATGCCATTCAACAAAGACAAATCTTTTTCACAGCTTCCTGCCAATTTGGTAGGAGAAAGTTTACTTTTAACTAGCCACACATCTAAATCATGTGATATTGAAATCTACATGAAAAGGGGGGGTTTAGAGTTCAACCATTTGTTGTCTTATTATTTTGATATAATTTCCTTCTTATCAGAATATCAGATTGCCTGGGGGCTTGTGGTGAATGCTATATTGCATAAGAGGAAAGCCATTCCATATTTCCAACCAGCTACTCACATCACAGCAGATAATTGAGTTGGGCAGTTAATAAAAACAGAGTATTTCAACTTCTACCTAGGAGTATTTCTATAAGAAAAGGGAATAAAATCTCTTTACTGCTCATGTAATTCCAATAATTTGTATGGTGTTAGTTTCAACTATTAGTAGAAAACCTGAGGCCCAATTTGTAATACTGAAAATCTTCCCAAAGTGCCTTATTTCAAATGTACCACCCTTTCCTTAGAACCATTCCGCATAGATTTATTACTAGTACCAAGGAATAAAAATGGCTACTCAAAATTTGACTTATATTAGGCCACAATTAAGGAAAGATATTTTGTGGTCCTACAGAGGTTATATGTCTTCTCCAAAGACACAAGGATTCTGAGAAAAAAATATAAAAACAACTGAAAATAAAATATGTAAAAATACTTATACACTCTCACTTCCCCCCAGGCAGTGTCAAAATTTGTGTATAATTGAATTAATGGGAGGGAGCAAACTTTAATAAAAACAATAAAATAAGGAAGACTAATATTTATTTGGTTTTCCCCTTTATAATATACTAAAGAAGGGGGTAGTCATGATATTCAAATATGCAAGTGTGATTCCATGTCATTTCCTACATAAAATCTATTGTGTTCAGCATTCAGACACTGTGAAAAAAGTGTTTTTGCTTTCTTTGAACACTTCAGGATCACTGGGTATGGATGACAGCAAAAATCTAGCTTGGCTTATTGGCTCCTACTATTTCTGCCAGGAACAAGATGGTAGTCTTTTAAATTTGCTTTCTTGCTTCTCTGTCAACTGGATAAACATCACAGAACAATATGCTGACAGTGTCAGAATCTAAATATCTCATATAAAATATTTTCAAGTTTAGCATTTCTTTGATACAGAATAACATATAAACTTAGTCTAGGAGCTTCTCCATACTTTAAAGCTTAGGGATTCCACGAAATCAAATTATCATTCTGTTCTCTGCATGAATGTTTTGAGAACAATTGTCAGGCAGACATTCCCAAACTGGTATTTCTAAAGGCCATATTTGACCATGTCACTCTTCCCTGGATCATAAGCTTTAGTTTCTCTATATTACTTCAAGGATAAAGTACAAACTTCTCTGTTTTGCATTTAAACTCCTTCCCAGTCTGGTTCTAACACATTTTTTCAAGCTGAATTCATGTTATACCCTCCCTCCAACACACACACACACACACACATAATATTTCAGAAAAACTAGCCTATTTGTGTTCCCCATACATGACATTCCATCTCCTTCCCATGTGCCTTGTTGCACAGGCTTTCTGTCTTCCTTGGAACAATATCTCTTTACCTCTACTTCTTGGAACCCCTACATCATTTATAGGGTTACCTCAAGTAGTAAGACTATAGAACAGAATAAAGAGAATTAAGGGGGAAGGACCTAAAGAACAGTATTCAAAGATAAAGGAAGCTGACAAGGTAAGTAGATAAAGTTAAATAATACAAATTAGTGAAACAGATTAGAAGCTAAATTGATAGGAAAAAATACCTAAGCCTTATCAAGAGAATGGAGAGTAGGAGAACTTCAAAGAAAAAGAAGAAAACAGGCAGCTGAACAGTTGGAGTTAAAACAAATAAGATGAGGTTCTCCTAAAGAAGAAGGAATTGAATATTCTGAAAATGACACAGTTGAAGAACAATGAAGGAAGAAAAAGAAGTGATTTCATCTTCTGAATATACTACAGATTAATTAAGAATTAAGAGGAAATTAAGGATTAAGGATTAATTAAGAATAAGAGGAAATAGATGAGCTCAGAAAAGAGACTTAAAAGTCTGACACAAAGGCATGGAAGTTGTTTTGTGGGTTCTAATCCCTTTTCTGTTTTCCAATTGAAATTGATAATTCCCAAAAGTTAATTTCTTCTTCATATTCTTAAATGTCAAGTTAATCTTTCAAATAGTGCATGAAACAATAAGGTGATAGTCAATATTTGAGCTTATTCTCATGAAAATGTCAGAACTGGAATGAAATTTATGGAGTCATTTAGATGGGGGAAGTAATCACTCTGGATTGTAAATTTATAAGAGAGTAGAAGAAAGATGTTCAACATCCATCATGTGATCTTGGGAAAGTATATTTCAGAAGATCCAATGGAATGATTACTAGAATTTCAAAGATTAAAATTTCTCAAGGGAAATTATCCTAGGAGGGATGAAAAACATTTAGAAGGAAATTCTGAAGATGGAAAGGAACCCAGTTCCAATGAGCAAACAAACAGGAATTGACTGAAAAGACCAATGTGAATACAGAGTATTCACTAATAAAGAGATTTTTTAAAAATAAAAGGAAATAAACAAAAGAGGGAATCAATGGAAAGGCAACACAGGACATATATTAGAGTATGGTATGGTCCTGTAGGAATAATGTTTTAAGAACCAAAACCTAAAATGAACTGAACCTGTAAGAAAAGTTTAAGATATTAAGTTTTTCTTAATTTTTTTCTTTTGCCTTAAAACTAAATAAGGGATAGAATTACTAAGCCTATATCCCTGAAAAGATCAAAGAAAAAGGAAAAAAGAGCTCTATATACAAAAATATTTGTAGCAGCTAATTTGAGAGTGACAAAGAATTGGAAAACTAAGTGGATGCCTAACAATTGGAGATTAGAACAAATTATGGCATGGGATTAGAAGGACAATTGGAATCCTGCAAGAAATGATGAAGGAGATATTTTCAGAAAAACCTGGGAAGACTTGCATGAAGTGATGCAGAGTGAAGTGAAAAGAACCAGGAACAATTTATCCAATAAAAACACTGTAAAGACAATTAAAAAAAAAACTTAATAATACTTAATAATGTAATGACCAACTATGACTCCAGAGGACCAAAATGAAGAATGCTATCTGCCTACTTCTTGACAAAATAGTGGTAAACTCAAGATTGTGCGGGTGAAGTTTGCCCTTCCTCCCTTTTCTTAAATCATGCAGGTGTATGAGTGATTGAACCTGGAAGTGAAAGGGAAGATAAAAGGGTCCAACAAGGAAGTGTTAGGTTCTCTCTATATCTAGTGTCCTGCAAAGGATGCTGCTGCTGGGGATGTTACTAGACCAGTCACATGGAAAGCTAGCTTAGCCCTTAATCTCTCTCTTTCTGTTTCTCTTCTTTTACCTATCCAAGTAATTCTAATAAACTTTATTAATTTTAAGGACCAGAGTTCTAATTTTACTAATACAAGATGCAGAATGAGACTCACATTTTTTGATGTTCAATGGCACTAATCTGTTTTGATTGATTATACAAGTTTGTTAGAAGGGTTTTTTAATTTAAATTTTTATTTTATTTTTTAATGGGGTGGGGGAGATGGGAGAAAAAGTAAATACTAATTAATCAAAATAAAAGAAAGGATTAGATCTTTGGCTGGTGTAGAAGGGTTGATAACATATAACAAAAATAAATCTCAGCTACTCAATTCTTACATATTGTTTTACTTTCAGCTAAAGATAATAACTTGTGCTATAAATGACAGAACAAAATGACTAATAGAGACTAATATCCAAGATGAGTAAATAAATAAAGGTCATCAAATTACCTTGATGAATTCAATATACTAGACCAGATAAAATGGCAGTTTGGGTTATGGAAAAAAATTGTAAATATGATTGCTGAACCTTCCTGAATTATCTACAATAAGATGGTAGATAATTGGATGGATACTCTAAGATTAGAAAAGGATATAAGGTATTTGGATTATTTTTAAAGGAAGAGAACAGACCCTGCAAACTAAAGGCCACTGAGAGTTTGAGTTAGATTAATAGGGAAACTCTAAGATGGATTTTTAAAAATATGGTTAGTGAATTTCTAGAGAAGGAAGTAGTGACCTATGAGCCAGCATGATTTTATCAATTATAGATCATTCCAGATTAAATTTTGCTTTTTTTTAAAGTTTCTAAACTGCTAAATTTGGGAGTGGTATAACATTTACCTAGATTTTGAGAAACATTTACTAATTTTACTTACGTTATTCTTGTAAAACCATGGTCTAAAGTAAATAATGCAACTAAATTCAGAACATATTGAATGGCCAAATCAAGATGTAGAAATGGTTCTGTATTAACCTAACAGTATATTTCCAGCAAAATGTGTTTGTATGTGATGTTTGACATTTATAAATAAGAACAGAGACAGAGTGGGGAGTAAGCTGAATATGATGGGATGATATCCAAAAAAAAAAAAACAAATAAAATTTTTGCATGACCCCAATTTAAGTGACATATAGTTTTCTAGACAATTAAGTGTGGCAAAGAAAACAATGAGTTTGGCAGCAAAAGAATTGTGTTCAAGTCCTGACACTTCTACTTTATTATTTGGGGGATCCTATGCAAATATATTATCTCCCCAGCCTCACTTTACCCATCTACAAAATGTTTTCTATAATATCTACCTCACAGATTATTTTGAGGATTAAACTATGTTGTGCATCACTGAGGAAGTCCTCTCCAGTTCTCAATTTTTATTCTACCTAAGACAATGTCTAACCCCTTCAATGATCAGCTCAAGTCCCAGGAAGTCTGTTCTGATTCCTCCAATTAATTAATTATTTAATTCCACTGATTGTGGAATTATGTACTCTGTATACATTTTTTATTTAGCACATTTACACACATATATTTATACATAATTATAAATGTACATGTGGACAAGTATATTTGCATCTGCAAATATCCATAAACAAACATTATCTATACAAATGTATAGATAATGTGTGTACTATTATATATGTTGTTTCTTTCAATAGAATTGAAGCTCCTTGAGAATAGAGACTGTTATTTTCATCTTTATATTCTATAGCTCCTGGCAGACAGAGAGCATTTGATAAATTATTACCAAATTTGATTATATAGTTGATAAAGAATTTTGTAGATTTTAAAAGATTGAAAAATATTCTATCAAGGTAAGCATGTAGTCCTACTATTCTCAATCCTCTTACGGTGCTGACTAATTGTCTTTGCTGTTGTATTTTTAAGATAACTGTCTAATCCTCACAAGCAATTTTCTGCTATTTTTCAATTCCTTCTCAGGGGGAAAAGATCCGTCCAATAAGCCAAAAAAAGGACTGTGATGTACACAGTTAGTAATGACACAACAAGGGGAAGCAATGGCAACTTATGTACACTGAATCTTCAAATAAGTTTAATAAGAATTTATCTAATACCTGTCTAAATACCAATTTATGTACCAGGTACTGCCCTGGGCACTAGGGGAAAAAAAAGATAAAAATCAAACTCCCTGCCATCAAGGAGCTTACTAAGAGGAAACAAAATATACATGAAGAAATGAGTAATATATATATGCATATATATATATATACATATATATATATATTTACACAAACATACATATGAAATAACTGGGGGAGGAAATGCAGGAGAGCACTAATAATAGAAAGGATAATGAAAACCTCGGATGGAAGACAGCACCAAATCTGAGTTTTAGAAAGAGTTCAGGAATTCAAGCAAGATTATAACAGACAAAGGGTACAATGATGTAGCAGAGTGAATAAAGCACTAGACCTGGAATTGGGAGAACCTGTGTATGAATCTGGCCTCAGATATTTCCTAGCTGTGTAATCTTGGGTAAGTCACTTAACTACAATTGCCTAACTCTTACCGCTCTTAGAATTAGTTCTAAGACAGAAGGTAAGGATAAATATATATATATATATAAAAGAGGGTGGGGGGAGGTAGCAAGGTAGAAGCTAGAGTGTCATGTGCTAAAAATAGCAGGGAAGCCCAGCTGGTCTAGAATCTAAAGTGAGTAAAAAGGAATAATATGAAATCTGACTGAAAAAGTAGTTGTAAGCAAACTATAACCTGAAAGTCTCAAAAGAGTAGTTTATATTTTATCCTAGGGGAAATAGGAAGCTACTGAATTTTCTGGAGTGTGGAGGTGATATGCTCTGGAATATGAATCTAGTAGCTGTGTAGAAGATACGTAGGTGAGGAAGAAAGTGTAATTAGGATGAACACTTCAATGGCTGAATTGGTGGCTGTGAGTTGTCAGAAGGCTATGGAAGCAAATGACATTCAAAATAGTCATAATTTCTGTGAAGTCTATTAGAGGTCATTCAGTTACACAGAGAACTCTGCTGACAATTTTATCTGTTGACTTTTGTTAATAGGTCTAATTGATTTTTAAATGGTTCCATATTTTAAAAAAAATATTATTTTTGTGAAAATGGAGAAATATCCAATTCTAAGAAACACTTGATCCTTTCAAGAGGTAATCCAATCTCAAATCTGGTCTTTCTAGGAATTTTTAACACATGGTATTAAAGATGTAGGTCAGGCTTCCCATTAGCATATACTTTTCTTGAGCCAGTTTTGACTCAGTTACTCCAAAGCATACATCTTCACTACAGAAAGTTACCCAAGATTCTGTCTACTTATTCCAAAGCAATGTTTAATAAAATACTTTTGCTATTAGATTAACACCTAGTCCTGGATCATTCCGCAGAATGAGTTTTACTTTAGAATTTGAACTTGGAAAAAACAAATAGTGGAAAACGAATTTTGCCTTATTATTAATGCAGAGCTAAATGAAACTGTATAGACCATCTAACTCAGCTCTCTCATTTTACATGTTAAGACACTAAGGATCAAAGAGGTTAAGTGATTTACTAAGGACATAAGGGTAGTGAATGTTAGAGGAAGGCTATGAACAGAGGTACTCAGAATCCTAAACCAATGACTTTTCGAGGTCGAAGGCAACTTCTTTGAAAATCATAGCAGTAGAAATTAGAGCAATAAAAGGAGAAAAAGAAATTGAAGAAGTCAGAATGGGCAAAGAATTAATAAAACTCTCTCTTTTTGAAGATGATATGATGACATATGTGGAAAATTCTAGAAATTCAACTAAAAAGCTTCTTAAAACTATAGATAATTTTAGCAAAGTAGTAGGATATAAAAGAAATCCAGAAACTACATGATCAAAATTATAAAAATGTATTATACAAATAAAGTCAGATCTAAATAATTAGAGAAATATTAATTGCTCATGGATGGGCAGAACCAATATAATTAAAATGACAATCCTACCTAAAATAATCTACTTATTTAATGTCATCCTAATCAAATTATAAAAAATTACCTTATTGAGATGCAAAAATAATAATAAAAGTCATTTGGAAGAACAAAAGATCAATAATAGCAAAGAATTAATGGAAAAACGTAAATGTCTGGCAATACCATATTTTAAGCTGTATTATAAAATTATCTGATACTGGCTAAGAAACTGTAAGGTAGATCAGTAGAACAGAACAAGCAGTAGTAAAAGATTATAGTAATCTTGTATTTTACAAAAAATATAGATTCAGGCTATTGGGATAAGAAATCACTATTGGTAAAAATTTCTAGGACAACTGGAAAGTGGTTTGGCAGAAGATATAGACCAATATCTTATACCACTTACTAAGATGATCAAAAATAGATACATGATCTAGAAGTAAAAGGGGGTACATAAGCAAATTAGAAAAACAGGGAACATATTACCTATCAGATTTATGGATAGGAAAATAATTTATTGGAAAACAAGAGATAGAGACCATTGTGAGTTATGAAATGGATACTTTTGAGCACATTAAATAGAAAAGGTTTTGTACAAATGAAACAAATATCAAAATTAAAAGGAAAGCAGAAAATTGAGGAAAATTTCAGTCTCTAAGACAGAGATTTCAAATTATAAAAATAAATGAAAGCAAGTTTTTATCTTAAAGATCTTAAAGAAGGGTGGTCATGGGTGGGAACTGGTGGTCATAAACAGAGTAGGATATCTTTTGAAATCAGTACTTCAGTCCCTTTGGTACTTGAGAAGTAACCAAATGCTAAGAATTCTGAATAATCCTTTTTAAGGAAAAAGGATCCAACATCCTACCACAAGGGGGTGATGATTCACTTTGAAAAACCTGAGGAAGAAGTTGGAAAATAAATATAAAGCGCTACCTGACTCATTAGTAGTTTTGATTATGTAATTCAAGGCTACCAAAGAACCATTCCCAGATGTCTGGATGGCAAAGGAAAAGCTCAATTTAAAGATGACTTCCCTTCATTAGCTATTTGGTGTTTCTCATGTTTTCTTCTACGACCTCCCAAACCTAACTAAGTGGTACATAAAAATTTATACTGAGTTTTAATTTCATCATTACTTTCCTACTCCTATTATGAGTTCAGTGTCCTCTAGGAATAGTTTTTTAAAATCAATATCTGTGGGAGAGAAATTAAGTTAAAATATAAAGTCTGACCTGGTCTTTCTTGACAAGCATTAGCTGTGTGGTCAACTAAATTTGAAAACCTTGGACAAGAATAGAGAAGGAAAATGTTGAAAGAAAACCAATTTGACACAGTCCCAGTAAGCTACTATTTCCATTTCATTCACGATGCTTACATGGGACAAAATAAGCTTTTGTTTGCCTTTTTTAATAAAAGGAGTTGAAAGTTGAGAATTTTTCAAAGGTAAAAATAAAATTAACTAAACAAAACCAAGTCTATTTATGTGTTTATGTAAACATATGTGAATATATTTGTAGGGAGAGAGATGTAAATATTACATAGGACATGTACATAATGACTATGTTTATCACAAATGCTACAGATATACATATTGTTTGGAGAAGTAACCCTCAAAAAGGCATTTTCATTCCAAGTATCCTCCATTGGGTTAAAAGAATTCAATTTTAGAAATGAAATAGCTCTTAGTAATCCAGTCTGATTCCCTCTTTTTATTTTATTTTATTTTTCAATCCCTACTTTTTATAGCTAAGGACAAATGGCTTGCTTAAGGTCCTACTCTTAGCTAGTTAGAGAGCAGGGACTTAAACTCAGGTCTCCAGACTCCTTTTTCTGTATTCTTTTGCTCCTGGAACTGTTTTTTTGGAAGAGACCTGTATTAGAGGTGAATGTTAGTAACACCCACACAAAGACATCACTTGGGTAGTTAACCCACTAATATTAACTAATTAGGCAAAAAAAGCTCAGGAAGCACTCTGGCCTCAGGGCAATAAAGATAATGAAATTAAGAGGACAACTGTCATTCATATAGCACTTCAGAGTTTTCAAAGCTCTGGACCTACAGCATCTCTTTCAAGTTTCACAAATCTATTAGTATCATTTTACCCAAAAAAGGAAACTAAGTCTCATAAAAATTAAGCGACTTGCCCACATTCATATAACTATTAAAATCAGCTGAGATTCAAAACTAGATATTCCTGTTGCTATCCATTAATCTATACACTACATCCAGGGTCAGCAAAAATTTTTACATTTTAGAATGGTCTTTAGGCTTTTAAATAAAGTTTTATTTTGTTTAAAATGTAAAACCCACTTTTAGCTAGGGAGTCTACACTAAACTGGCCTGGAGCCCTTAGTTTCCTGACACTGGCACCATACAGCATTTCCTCTGCAAGAAGAAAATGAGAATGATCATTTGTACTTTAATGGTCATTTGGTTATATAGACTTTTGAGACAGGGCACTATACTTGCATGGAAAAAACCAAGGTTCAAACTTCAGCTCTGTTACTTATGCCCATGTGACCTTGGCAAATCACAACCTGCGACTTAGTTCTTTGCAGGTAAAATGAGGTTATTAATATTTGTATGATTTCTCTCTCAGAAGCAGTGAGAATCAATGACATAATACATTTAATTGGAGTTCAACAAAACTATAACCAGCTACTGAAACTGATTTTTATAAATAATACCAAATCAGTGTCTCTCACCCAATTCTCTGGTGATCTAGGTGCAAGATGCATCATATCATCTTAAAGGATGTACTACTACTATTCCCAAATACATTAATGGTAAGTAATATGAATATTTTCAGAAGAAGAAAGTCAAATGATCAAAGATCATATGAATGATTTCTCTCAATCACTAAGAGAAATGGAAATTAAAACAGCCCTGAGGTTTCACCTCATATCCACATAAGCCAACATGGTTTAAAAATAAAAAAGCCAATATTGGATGGGCTGTGGAAAGACAAACATATTAATAGACTGCTGGTGGAGTTTTACCATTCAAGAAAGCAAATTGAATTATGTGAGAGGAATAACCAAACTGTTCACAACTTTTTGAACCAGCAATACTACTAGTAGGCATATTTTAAGTAGGTCAAGAACAGAAAGAAAAGTCCTATACATAACCCATTATTCACAGAAGAACTCTTGGTAGCAGCAAAAATTAAGTTGAGTCTTCTTACACTTTATTTTCCTTCACATATGGAAGAATCTATCAACAAAGGTCCCCTTGCTGTTGTTCCTTGCAAAGGAAACTCCTACCCTAACTCTGTGCCATTTCATAAGCAGTCTCTCTCCTTCCCTAGAATACTCTCTCCTCACCTTTGCCTCTCGGATTCCCTGACTTCCTTCAAGACTCAACTCAAATAGCAATTTAAGCAGGAGGGCTTTTGGGGTTCTCTCTTCCCAATTTGCTTGCTTTCTTATATCAAATTGCTTTCATCCACTCTGTATAAGTGTTGAACGAATACAATTATTTACATGCTTTTCTCTCCCATTAGAATGTAAATTGTTTGTGTCCCCAAGTCCCTAGCATAGAGTCCCTGGTACATAGAAAGTGCTTGATTAATTCCTGTTACCCTGGAAGGGTAAAGAGGTGGGAGAGAGGAAATATTTAATACTTAAGTGCATTGAAATCAATTTAAAGAGGGAAGAACAATCAGATCCACTGGGGCAGAGAATTGATTCACACCCTATAGAGAAGTAGAAGGGTAATAAAAGGACTGGTGGGTAGGGAAGTAACACTAGGAAGGGAGAGGGTGTGTGGGGGGGTAGTTTAAAAAGATCTTAAAAAACAATGAGAGGGGAATAAGAAGGGAGATGAGAGAAAGGGAAGTAAAATAAGGGAGGGGATTAGGGGAACTGATCAAAAACAAAACACTGGTATAGAAGGAAATAGTGAAAGAAGAAAGGACAGGTCAAGGAGAGAGAATCAAAATGTCTGGGAATACACAGTTGATAATTATAACTCTGAATGTGAATGGGATGAACTCACCCATAAAACAGAAGCAAATAGCAGAGTGGATTAGAAACCAAAATCCTACNAGGGAGGGGATTAGGGGAACTGATCAAAAACAAAACACTGGTATAGAAGGAAATAGTGAAAGAAGAAAGGACAGGTCAAGGAGAGAGAATCAAAATGTCTGGGAATACACAGTTGATAATTATAACTCTGAATGTGAATGGGATGAACTCGCCCATAAAACAGAAGCAAATAGCAGAGTGGATTAGAAACCAAAATCCTACCATATGTTGTCTACAAGAAATACACATGAGACAGACAGACATATAAAGAGTAAAAATGAAAGGAAGGAGAAAAATATATTGGGGTTCAACTGAGAAAAAGAAGGCAGAGGTTGCAATCATAATCTCTGACAGAGCCAAAGTAAAAACAGATCTGGTTAAAAGAGATAGGGAAGGTAATTGCATCCTAATAAAAGGCAGTATAAACAACGAAGAAATATCAGTACTCAGCATGTATGCACCAAACAGTATAGCATCCAAATTTCTAAAGGAGAAGCTAGTGAAGCTCAAGGACAAAATAGATAGCAAAACTATACTAGTGGGGGACCTCAACCTTCCCCTATCAGATCTAGATAAAACAAATAAAAAATAAATAAGAAAGAGATGAGAGGTGAATGAAATCCTAGAAAAATTAGAGTTAATAGATATATAGAGAAAAATAAATAGGAACAAAAAGGAATACACCTTCTTTTCAGCAACACATGGAACATTCACAAAGACAGACCATACACTAGAGAATAGAAACATGGCAAACAAATGCAAAATAACAGAAACAATAAATGCAACCTATCAGATCATAAGGCAATAAAAAGAGTTATTAGTAAGAACACATGTAGAGGCAAAACAAAAACTAATTAGAAATTAAATAATATGATTCTCCAAAATCAGAGCTAAAGAACAAATCATATAAACAACTAATAATTTTATTGAAGACAATGACAATGATGAGACTTCTTACCCAAAACTATGGGATGTAGCCAAAGCAGTTCTAAGGGGAAAATTTATATCACTAAGTGCATATATTAACAAATTAGGGAGATCAGAGATTAATGAATTGGGCATGCAACTTAAAAAAACCAGAAAATGAACAAATTAAAAATCCCCAGGTGAAAACTAAATTAGAAATACTAAAAAACAAGGGAGAAATTAGTAAAATTGAAAGTAAAAGAACTATAGAGTTAATAAATAAGACTAGAAGCTGGAATTTTGAAAAAAACAGATGAAATAGACAAAGTACTGCTTAATCTAACAAAAAAAGGAAAGAAGAAAACCAAATTAAGAGTATCAAGGATGAAAAGGGAGACCTCACCTCTAATGAAGAGGAAATTAAGGCAATCATTAAAAACTATTTTGCCCAATTATATGGCAATAAATATAGCAATCAAGGCAATATAGATGAATATTTACAAAAATATAAATTGCCTAGATTAACAGCAGAAGAAACAGAACACTTAAATAATCCAATATCAGAAAAAGAAATTGCTCAAGCCATCACAGAGCTCCCTAAGAAAAAATTGCCAGGCCTGATGGATTCACAAGTAAATTCTATCAGACAAAGAACAACTAATCCCAATACTATACAAATTATTTGATATAATAAGCAAAGAAGGAATCCTACCAAATTCCTTTTATGACACTAATATGGTACAGGTTCCAAAGCCAGGTAGATCAAAAACAGAGAAAGAAAACTACAGACCAATCTCCCTAATGAAAGTAGATGCAAAAGTCTTAAATAAAATATTAGCAAAAATACCCCAGAAAGTGACCAAGAGGGTTATCCATCATGATCAGCTGGGATTTATACCAGGAATGCAAGGATGATTCAACATTAAGAAAACCATCCACATAATTGACCATAACAACAGTGTAACAAACAAAAATCACATTATTATCTCAATAGCTGCTGAAAAAGCCTTTGAAAAAATACAGCATGCATTCCTATTGAAAACACTAGAAAGTATAGCAATAGAAGGACCTTTCCTAAAAAATAATAAACAGTATATATCTAAACCCATCAACAAGCATCATATGCAATGGGGATAAATTAGAAGCCTTCCCAATAAGATCAGGCATGAAAGACACCCATTATCAGCTCTATTATTTAACATTGTACTAGAAAAACTAAGAGTAGCAATTAGAGAAGAAAAATAGGCAATGAGGAGACTAAGCTATCACTCTTTGCAGATGATATGATATTCTACTTAAAAAATCCTAGAGAATCAACTAAATAGCTTCTAGAAATAATCAACAACTTTAGCAAAGTTGCAGGATACAAAATAAATGTACATAAATCATCAGTATTTCTATACATTTCCAACACATTAGAGCAGCAAGAAGTAGAAAGAGAAACACCATTTAAAATCACCCTAGACAATATAAAATACTTAGGAATCTATCTACCAAAACAAACACAGCAATTATATGAAAACAACTACAAAACACTTTCCAAACAAATAAAACTGGATCTAAACAATTGGAAAGGCATTGATTGCTCATGGATAGGACAAGCTAACATAATAAAAATGACCATTCTCCCCAAATTAATTTACTTATTTAGTGCCATACCTATCAAACTACCAAAAAACCTTTTTATTCTGAATTAGAAAAAACTATAACAATGTTCATTTGGAAGAACAAAAGATCAAGAATATCGGAAATAATGAAAAAAAACATGAAGGAAGGTGGCCTAGCAGTACCAAATATTAAGCTATAGTATAAAGCAGTGGTCATCAAAACAATATGGTACTGGCTAAGAGACAGAAGGGAGGATCAGTGGAATAGATTTGGGGTAAGTGAAGTCAGCAAAACAGTGTATGATACACCCAAAGAGCCCAATTATTGGGACAAAAATCCACTATTTGACAAAAACTGCTGGGAAAATTGGAAAACAATATGGGAGAGATTAGTTTTGGATCAACATCTCACAGCCTACACCAAGATAAATTCAGAGTGGGTGAATGACTTGAATATAAAGAAGGAAACTATAAGAAAATTAGGCAAACACAGAATAGTATACTTGTCAGATCTCTGGGAAAGGAAAGATTTTAAAACCAAGCAGGAGTTAGAAAAAAATTACAAAAGGTAAAATAAATAATTTTGACTACGTTAAACTATAAAGTTTTTGTACAAACAAAAACAATGCAACCAAAATCAGAAGGAAAACAACAAACTGGGAACAATCATTTTAACAAAAAAAATGACAGAGATCTAATTACTCAAATATACAAGGAGCTAAATCAATTGTACAAAAAATCAAGCCATTCTCCAATTGATTAATGGGCAAGGAACATGAATAGACAATTTTCAGATAAAGAAATCAAAACTATCCATAATCTCATGAAAAAGTGTTCTAATTCTCTAATAATTAGAGAAATGCAAATCAAAACAACTCTGAGGTACCACCTTTCACCCAGCAGATTGGCTAAAAAGACAGCAGGGGAAAGTAATGAATGTTGGAGGGGATGTGGCAAAATTGGGATATTAATGCACTGCCGCTGAAGTTGTGAATTGATCCAACCATTCTGGATGACAATTTGCCCAAAGAGTGCTAAAAGATTGCCTGCCCTTCAATCCAGCCATACCATTGCTGGGTTTGTACCCCAAAGAGATCATAGGGAAAAAGTCATGTGCAAAAATATTTATAGCTGCACTATTTGTGGTGGCAAAAAACTGAAAGACAAGGGGATGCCATCAATTGGGGGAATGGCTAAACAAATTGTGGTATATGCTGGTGACAGAATACTATTGTGCTCAAAGGAATAATAAATTTGAGGAATTCTATGTGAACTGGAATGATCTCCAGGAATTGATGCTGAGTGAAAGGAGCAGAACTAGGAGAACATTGTACACAGAGAATGATACACTGTGGTACCCTTGAATATAACAGACTTCTCTACTAGCAGCAATGCAAGGACCCAGGACAGTTCTGAGGGATTTATGGAAAAGAACACTTCCTACATTCAGAGGAAGAACTACAAGAGTGCAAACACAAAGGAAAAACAACTGCTTGAACACATGGGTTGATGAGGACATGATTTGGATGTAGACTCTTAATGACCACCCTAGAATAGTTATCAATAATATGGAAATAGGTCTTGCTCGATGACACATGAAGAAACCAGTGGAAATGCACATTGGCTACTGCAGGTTGGGGGTGTGGAGGGAGACAGAGCAAGAATGTGAATCATATAATAATGAGAAATTTTCCTTAAAAATAAAATATTAAAAAACAATAATATAAAAGCAAATATTACAACAATCTCTGATTAATTTTCATAAAATCTAAGTCCTTAAAGAAAGAAAAGGAAATGCATTTTCTCCCTCTAAGTAAAGAGTATGATGCAAAAAGCAGTATATAATCTTAAGCACAGTTGTGATATTCTTTGGTTTCACCTAAATGCTCCTGTTAAAATAAAAGGTTTAAAAAATAATTAAAAAAAAAAAGGTTTGATGGTTCTTGTGTGAAAGGGAAAAGATTGTGATATAAAAAGAAAAAGCAAACAATATAATGCTAAATAAACTGAATTTTATACCATATAAAGATAAAATGAAAAACAAAAACAAAAACCTCAGCTCCATGTCCAGAAGCTACTATCACTTTTTCCTTAAGTGAGCTACAAGTCAGTTTTATTATCACGGGTTGAGACTCAATAGGTAAAGTCAGGGCTTTATTTGGTACATAACAATATTATTTTGTTTCATAACCCCTAAACACACACACACACACACACACACACACACACACACACACACAATTTCACATTTTAATGAGAAGATGCTGCTGGCTCTGTTTTGATTTGATTAGGAGGCAAAATAATAAAAAAATTTCAAGCTCTTCTGTAGTTGACTTCATACTGTAATAGGAGGTGCCTTTTATGATAATTACATTAGGACCAGAGGTATGATACCTTCTGCTTTTGCTTAAATCGATAAGCATCAACTGGATGAAACTGTTCAAGCAATGACATTTTGGGGAACTCCAGGCACAGAGCAATTTTTTTTTAATTGATAGAACTAGCCATGCAGTTTCCAGAAGAGACAAATTAAATAATGCTTTCTAGCACATCTCTAGTCAAAAGTCTTTGTTGCAACAGATTTTCAGCCAAAGAATGTAAGGGTTTAATAAAAGGCACATGGTAGAGTAGCCTGAGAATCAGAAAGACCATAGTTTATTCAAGTCCTGCCTCTGCTGCAGAGTGGCTGCCTTTGGAACTCTGGAGAAGTCAGGAAGCACTCAGGGACCCAGAGGATTCCTTAATACTTTTAAGTTGCAGAATGGTTGCTGGTCTCCACTGGTGGAGGAAACTTCAAAGCAAAGAAAGTAAAGAGGGAAAAAAGAGCTTTAAAGAATGACTGTTGAATGAATAAATGGACAAACTTAAACTGATATGGATGATGGAAAATTCACTTTCTATGTGGTGTTTCTTGAGAAAAGACAAGAAGCCTCTTTTTCCCTGAAATATTTTCTCAAGTTTAGAGAACTTTGAAAGTATTGTATAACAGCTTAAATTTTTATAGCATTTGAGGAAAAAGTAATTTATATATGTTGTCTTACTGAAATGATACAGAATAAGACAGCAACAACAAGGGAGCAACCTACATGATGGCCACAATAATAAAACAAAAACTATGCAAAATGGTTGCCTAACCTCGATTCATTGCATTGACAAATGTAGACAGAGGAAGATAGAAGTAAAATCATTTGTACAAGGTCACACAGCTAATAAGTGTTTGAGTCTGAATTTGAACTCAAGTCTTTCTGACTCCAGGGCATTCATTGATTGATCTACTGCACCACCCAGATGTCTCTAAAAGGCATAAATAAAAATTATTGACTGGGAAACAAACAAAAACAACTGCACAATATCTGGCAATGATTAACTGGATTCCACTGAACATTGATAAAAGTGATATTTTGTCTAGTTGGAGAAAATGGAACACAGGGAAGGTATTTCCAAAATTTGAGGGATGTCCTTTAGAGTGTGGAGAGGAGCCAGTTGGCCAATATCTAAATTAGTCCAAAGTCCTGAAAGGGAAGGGTTAGCCATTCTTAAAGGGAGAGATGTTCATAGCACCGATTCCTAGTCAAAAACTGCTCTGAGTTCCAGAAGACTATCTCTTGACCTTGTGTCTTTTCACTGGCTGTGCCCTTGCATGGGATTTTTTCTCTTCATCTACAGTTTTTGGCTTCCTTGTCTGCCTTCAAATTCCAGCTCAAATCCCAAATTCTACAAGAAAACTTTCCTGATCTCCACTAATACCAGAGGCTTCCCTCTGGAACTGGAGTTCATCTTTATATAGCTTGCAAAAATCTGTTTACATATTATCTCCACCCTTAGACTGTGAGCTCCTTGAGAGTAGAGACTGCTCTTTCATTTCTTTGTATCTTTAGGGCTTAGTTCAGTGACTGGCATAAAGTGGAACTCTAAGAAATTATTGTCGACTAACTTTTGAGTCAATCTTGACCTAAAGAACTTGGCTACTTTTAGGAAGTTTTATGATCCGTAAAGAAGAAAACATATTCCAATCTTTCCAGCTATCTCTTGCTTTATTCCTCCATGATCTACCATGTCCATTTCCTGTCTATTTATCCTTCTGACTTACCTCTGTGTCTTGGCTTACAACATTCACTGTGGCTAGACTGTCGTTTTCCCATTTCACCTACTGAAACTCAAGCCATCCTTAAAGATTCAACTCAAGTGCCACTTCTAAGAGTCTTCCTTGATATTCTTACTCACAAATTGTCTTTCATAAAATCTTAGAATTAACAGGGTCCAAAAATTTCACGTAGTTCAACTAATACCCCAACTCACAAATTCCATGATTAATGAGTTTTTCCATAAAGAATTTCAATGTTAGGGATGTCAATATCTTCCATTTTGCCATGGTCCACTTTTTGAAAGACATTTCTCATGGTGATCTGAAATCTGTGTCCCTGTTAATTACTCCTAGCTTTGCCCTTAAAGCCTAAATAAAACAAATATAATTCATCTTCCTTATGAAATGACTTCAAATATGAAAAGGTCACACTACTCCATGCCCTCAAAGTCTACTCTGCTCCCAAGTTAAACAATCCTACTTCCTTCAACTATCTCCCAGATGTCAGTGTCCTCCCCTCTAAGGCTACCTTTCATTTACTCTGTCCTTACCCAACTTATACCTATAAATGTACATGTTGTCTATCCAATTAGCATGTAAGTTTCTTAAGGGCCAGGGCTCATTTTGCCTTCTCCCTGTATCCCCAATGTTAAGTGCAGTGCCTAGTACACAACAAACCCTTAATAAAATGCTTGTTGATTATTTGAAAGGGCATGCTTTCAAGTCATTTAACTGTACTAGCCCCTTTCATCGTTTAAAAAGGTAACAAATACAGTAAAAGACAATGTTTTAAAAGTAGTCTCTTCAAGGAAGGAATATCAGGGAACTATCAATTCTCTCACTCTTGCTGGTAGATTTCTATTAATATTGCCTAAGATTACATTAGATCTTTTGATTGCCACTTTATTGCTGATTCATATTAAGCTTACAATCTATTAAGCCCCTAGTCTTTTTGTCATGAAATGTTTTCTAATTACTTTCTCATTATCTTATTTTCATATATTTGATTTTTTTAAAATCCATGGTCAGGACTGTATATTTATAACTTCTAAACTTCAATCCATTGCTCGAGCCTGTAAAGGCTTTTAAAGATCTTCATTCTGTTAGCTTTCCTTCCCAGTTTTCTGTTGTCTGTAAATTTTATAACATGGCATGACAAATTTCATCCAATCAAGTCACTCATGAAAGTAATGATTGAACACAAATATGCTAAAGATAGAGCACTAGGAAATTCCATGGAAAACCTTCCCCCAGCTTGGTGCTGATATATCAGTTACCATAATTTGGCCATTCAACCAGTTCCTTAAGCATGTACATGTATCCTTTCTTGGGGCTCACACATGATGCTTTGGCTGCATCTCCCTTCTATATTTATGTTCTATGACGTATTCTAATTACTGAGATCCATTCTCCTTTCGGAAACAATAAATTTCCATGAGGACAGGATCCATGTTTAATTCTTAGGATCTCCCCAGCATAGCACTATACATCAAAGAAAGAATTTAAATATTATCTGTTTAATTGAATTACAAATTTTAAAAGGAATCTCAAATAACCTCTTCAACTATCTCGATTCCTTCTCCATGTCCTTTATTTGTATGAAATGATCTAAAGAAGTACACGTGAAAATATTTAAATTTAAACACCATTTTCCTTCCAAAATGATACCTTGAGTCATAGCTATATACTATTTAGTTTAATATCTGGTACATGGTATGCTTGTTGGTCATGGTGGTGGTGATAAGATAAGGAGTAATAAGTCTAATAAATTAGATAAATGTCATATTTCAAAGGATTTTTGATCCATATAATATCTGAATCCTTGGGGAAGGGGAGAGGAGAATGACAATCCAGGATTCTGTTTGTAATAATGTTGGAGGACAGATACGAATTCAATATGTGAACTGACATATTTCACAAAATGGCAGATTGTAAGGAATCAAATAACTCACATTTATATAGAGATGTAAAGCACTGTATATACATTACCTTATTTGAGCCTCACAACAACCCTAAGGTAGGTACTACAGGTATGTACCTACCTTACAAATAAGAAAATCAAAGCTCAATGGACATGACTTGTATGTAGTCACACAACTAGTCAATTGATCAAAGGCAAGATTTGGCTTGGGACTTCCTGATTGCAAGTTTAGTATTCTCACTATTTAGCTTACCACCATCTAAATAATAATTGATATTTTAAAGTACTTTTTGTATACATTATTTCATGATAATCCTAACAACTCCATGAAGAAATAGAAGCACTACTATCCCCATTTTACACAAAAGGAAACTGAGATACAGGGAAATAACATGGTCACACTTCTAGGAAAAATCAGAGGTGTGATAGAAATTTAGATCTTCCTAATCCCAAGTCTCACCCCATAACCTTTACTACCTGCAGCCTCCCAATCCCATCTCTTTTCCTAGATAATAAAAGAGAGATAGAGTAAGTGACTTACCTAAGATTACACTAAGTTTTAAAACCATTTCTATTGTGAATAGCAGAATTCATTTTTCTGCCATCCATTGCTCTACAATATACCATACTGTCTGAAGAGCAAGAAAACAATGTGCTCAACAGCTGTTGGAAGGAGTAAGGCACCTGCTAAGTTGTGGTCACACATCTGCCAGAAGGCTGTAGGAAACATGTTAGAGAACTAAAGGGGAAATCCTGCAGTTAATGTCACAGGAAGAGTGGGCCAAATCCTGATTTTGTTTTTAGAAAGCTATTTCATCTCAATCCAGAGTTTTTGTTTGGACGTTTTAGGAAACTATATGTTACACTTTTTCAGTTTTTCTTTACCTAAGTGGTTATAAAAAGTAACAAAAATTTTAGTTCTTAAACTAGAACTTCTAAAATCTTTTGTTCTAGAAGTCCAATGGAGGAAAAAATATGAAAGTTATCTGACTGAAATTTTATGCATTTTAGCATAGCTTTTATAAGTTGCAAAATTAGTTCTTTTGTTAAGATTTCTCTTTCATAGTGTTTAATTCCATCCACTTATGAAAAAGAGAATGTGGAGGGAGGGAGACGTAGGAGTCACGAGATCTATTTAGTTTAAGTTTTGAAAAAAAAATAAGTATAATAAATAAACCTCTGTTTTTTTTATTTTTCTATTTTTTATTTTATTATTATTTTTAAACTCTTAACTTCTGTGCATTGGCTCCTTGGTGGAAGAGTGGTAAGGGTGGGAAATGGGGGTCAAGTGACTTGCCCAGGGTCACACAGCTGGGAAGTGTCTGAGGCCAGATTTGAACCTAGGACCTCCCGTCTCTAGGCCTGACTCTCAATCCACTGAGCTACCCCGCTGCCCCCCAAACCTCTGTTTTTTTCAATTGTCAAATGGGAATAATTACAACTTGCTCTGATTCATGGATTTGCTGTTATGTTCAAATGAGTAAAGATGTCAAAATGCTCTGGAAAGAGTATGCAAATAATAACAATATTTTAAAAATATAATAATAGCTAGAATTTATATAGCATTTTAAGGTTTGCAAAGTAAATATTTTATAAATATTATTTGTACATATTATTTCGTTTGATCCTCACAACAACTTTATAAATTATGTACCCATTTTACAGATATGTCTTGCCGAAGCAAGCACTCATTTTACAAATAAAGTACCGTCAGAGTACTGATAAATATTTCCCCAAGGTTACATATTTACTAAGTGCCTGAAGTCAATTTTGTACTCAGGTCTTGTTGATTCTGCGTCCAGTGCTTTATCCACTGGGCTAGAAGTTGTGATTAATACTGTGAAAAAAGATAACATTAGAGGTTACTCATGAAGATAGTAAGAATTTTTCTTTCAAGAAAGTAATGATAAATGTCTAGTATATCAGAAACAATTGTGATCTTTGAGTAAGAAATCCTAATTTCTGGCACTTAGCTTTCCATGAAAGCTTAGATAATTTACTTGGCTTATCTTCCTTCATATGATATTGCCCATATGTAAAAATGGACGAATGGATGAGATGATCTATAAATCCTTTGCTGCTTTTTTGGAATAATCAGAAGTGGTTTTGTTTTTCCTCTTTTAACTTCTCAAAGGAAAAAAGAGAGGGAGAAGAGGAGAAAGAATTTACAAAGTCATCTATTATGCACCAGACATTCTTTATAAATATTATCTCATGTTGATGCTTTCAACAATTATGGGATGCAAGTACTATGATCTCTATTTTACACTTGAGGAACCTGAGACAGTAAGAGGTTAAATGTCTTGCCCAGGGTCACATAGCTATTACAGGTTTTGAATTCAGATCTTCTTAAGTCTAGAAACAATGCTTTATCTACACCACCACCTTGCTCCAAACTCAGATTCTCATATCAAGAATGAGGAAAGTGATATTTTTTGTTCTACAGAAAAATAAATTACTCAACAGATAAGCATATATTAAATGACTGCTATGTACCAGGAACTATGCTAAATGCTGGAGATACAAATATAAACACAAACAATAAAAAAGAGACAAACTGTTGGAGAGAGGGGGAGAGAAAGGAAGAAGGGGGAGAAAAAAAGAGACAGAGAGAGAGAGAAGAAAAGAGAAGAGAAGAGAAGAGAAGAGAAGAGAAGAGAAGAGAAGAGAAGAGAAGAGAAGAGAAGAGAAGAGAAGAGAAGAGAAGAGGTAGGAGAAACAGAAAGAAGAGAGGAAAGGAAGAGAGACAGAGAGCACTGACCTCAAAGAGCTTATATCCTAATGTGGGTGAGCAATATATAAAAGAACTGAAAGGGAATGATGGATACATAATAGTGAAATACAAGAGAGAAAAGAACATATCTAACAAGGGAATGAAGTATGGCTAGCCCGAGTCCATCTCCAAAATGGTGGCTCCTGGAAGTTTGCCATTGGAAAAAGGAGGCTAGCATGGTGGAAAGATGTACCAGAATAAGAAGACTCCAGGAAATTAAGGGATTTCCACAGTAAGAAGGGTGATGAGTTATTGTGTTAATGTCAGGGAGAATCAGAAAAGTACAGCAGAGAGAGAAATGTAGCATGTTGGAAAAGATTTCCCAATAATCCCTTCTACCACTTAAAATCTAGGAATCTATCTAGCCATCTAGTCTCAAACTCAAATGAGATAACACATTTAAAACACTTGCACATCTTAAAGTGCTACATAAAAACTAGTTATTATTAAACTCTGTCATCATCTGTGTCCTTTATCAATGCTATATTTATTATGTATTTAAAGAATTTGGCACAATGCCACATAATTGGTTTAAAGCAATTAGGTCACAAAGTAGATAGACCACTGGTCCCGGAGTTCAAATCTAGCTTTACACATTAATTACCTATGTGTCCCTGACTCACTTAATTGGTGACTGCCTCAGTTTCCTCAAATGTAAATTTTTTAATAAAAAAAACTCTAACCTTCTATCTTAGAATCAATACTATAGATTGGTTCTAAGGCAGAAGAGTAGTAAGGGTTAGGAAATGGGGATTAAGTGACTTGCGTAGGGTCACATAGTTTGAAAGTGTCTGAGGCCAGACTAGAACCCAGGACTTCCTGTCTCTAGGTCTGGCTCTCAAACCATTGAGCCACCTAGCTACCCCTTAAAATGGAGTTCTAAAATGAGTCTGTAACAATAAGTTGTTCTGAGGATCAAATGAAATCATATTTGCAAAGCACTTAGTACAGTGAGTGGCACAAAATAAGTGCTTAATAAATGCTTCTTCTTTTCCCTTTAAAAGCTACATTGAGGCTTTATTTTTTTGTTCTTTAGATAGGCCAAGAGAACCATACTGGTCAATAACCATTTTCTCCAATTTTAACATGATTCTATGTTTATTGTAATGTTTTTAAACACTGAAAAAGCACTCATGATTTTCAATTAAAAGGAAAAAATGATGATACACTAAAAATATGTTTTTTAATCCCTAAATTATTTTGTTTTTCAGGTTTCTAGAGAACTATGGTGTTCACTAATGTTCCAAGGCTACTAATTTTTCCCCTCATTACTTATTACCATAAAGTGACTTAAACAGAAAAAGTGGAAATGTTAATATCTCATTTTTATTTCAAATGTAAAGATTTTCCTCACCTGAAAACCTGTTCTCCTCTAGCAAGTGAATATGGAAATTATTCATAAACAATCTATGTTAAGTTGATATGTGAAACCATTATACATGAGCACAGCAAATGCTTTATTGATTCTTCATGTTTTTCACAAGCAAGCTCTAATGGCCAAAGTATTATGAGCCTTTGGTCCTGTCAAATTGCTTCTTAGCTTAGGTGATTCTAAGCTAAGGTTGACTGACCACAAATACAATTTATATCTATCAGTGAAAACAAATGTGATTGGGAGGAGAGCCGAGTGGCTGATCCCTAAGCCAGAAATCCAGGCAATGACTAGCATTTCTGGCAACTTTAGCAAATTCAACTGAAGTTTGAAAGGAAAAACATAAGAAGTCAAAATAGCATAATCTAAGCTAACTAATCGTTCAAAAGATAGACAGGCATCTGGTAACCATACTGTAAGCAGTAACATTAAAAGTTTAAGAGTGGTATTAGGGCATCGAAATAAGATTGTGGTGTGTAATGACAAAGATAGCTTTCCCACTATACCATACACCAGGGTAATGGATGCAATTTGGTTCTCCACAATTTAGGAGGCATGTAGAAAAGCCAAAGAAGATCTATATAGCAACAACAACTTTAAAAATATAAGAGCAAGACAGAGATTATTAGAAAAACTAAAGTTGACTTGATAATCTTGCCAGGTGGCTTTCAGGGGGGAAAAAGAAATCACCGACACTGAGCCTTAAACAACAAATGGACAAAATTGCAGGAGCAGAGTATATAATGGAGATAAGAACTTCCTGACTATGAAGGTAGCTAAATATCTGAAGTTCTTCAGGACAGATGTAAATGAATGTGCTGCAGAAATCATAAAAAAAAAAATAAGGGAATTTTGTATCTGTCATAGTTTAGGTAGTTATACAAGAAGCCCAAATGAGTAAAGGATGAATGATCTCTAAGCATCACTTTCTGCTCTCTTCTCTTACTATAAGATGAAAAAGAATTGAAAAAATAAAGCAGACTAATACTGGAATGATAAATAAATGCTTTTTAAAGTGTTACCTATGGCTAATGAGCACCATAGTCAAGTCTTCCCAGGAAAAAAAACCTTTATATTTCTGCACATAAAAAAGTTCTTTACTAGAACTCATCTAAGTATGCTCTCAGAAACTAAAATGATTCCAACTTTCACCAAGGCTTTCAGTTATTGAAAGGCTGCTGCAGCTGCGTTATAATTACTTTTCATCTTATTGTAAATTCTCGGTCACTATCAGCTCCAGTAGGGATGCTATACACCACCTATAAAGTAGACTACTCAATGGCTGTGCACAATTAATAATCTCTTTTTTCCCCCTCACAAATCCCTATGGGCACACTTATCTAGAAGACTTAAAGACCAAGAAATGTGTCTTGATTCTATACACATAATTAAAAGGAAAGTTATCATATTTCAGATGGTGTATTCACACACAAGTTATACATAGAATTCAGGTAATAAAAACTGTGATTACTTATAAATTGCCTATAAACTAAGAAGTTTCTTTAATAGAAATAAAGTTCTAGACAATAAAAGTTAGTGCCAACAAACCACAGGGAACGTGAAAGAGTCTACTGGGAAATGGCAAGCACTTGGAGCCAAGACTAAACAAGATTATTTTTCAAACTCTGTCCAAAAATATCCTGCATGCCTTATACTTAAGCCCCACTGCCTTCAGTTTACAACTTCTCTATCTGAAAAAAAGGGAGAAAAATGCTAGTCGATCCACACCAAAATACTGATTGCCTAACCAGAGATTCTATGTTTTATTAAAAAATAAAACAAAATATTTGATACCTTTTTTGTTATTGTAAAAGACAGAAGAGTAAACACAGGAACAGAAACTATTTGGTTTCCCTTAAAAGAATAAAGTCCAGAGGCATTTAGTGTTAAAATATATTAAAGTGACATTCATATAGAAGAGAGATTACTGAATGTCGTTATTAGCTAATTCAATTCAAGTGTAGTAAGGGTTTGGAGACTGACTGACATGCTGGGATCTATAAGAGAAAGCATTTGTTCCTGAAAGCTATTTGGATGATCAAATTCTTAGTAGTGAAAGGTAGTCTTAGTCATTCCAGGAGTTTTGAAAAAGTACAAAATTTGTGAAAGGACAGACTGAAAGGGCAGTGTGGCATCTACGTGAATGGAGTGGGAGATACTGGCATCGTCAGTCCTACCAAGGACTGTAACTGAGCTGGAGAGCAATAGCAGTATGAGTTTAATAGAGAGCCGGTGATGGAGGAAAGAAGAGCTGAGCTCTATCAGAAAAGGAACAAAAGGAAGTGAGTTAGAAATATGCAAAACAATATGACAAAGGACCAAATGTTAAGGAGTTTTTTCTCCCCTGATTGGGCAGCTATGAACTATTATGATTATATTAATAATAGCCACAGAATATAAGAGAAAGGAAGCAGAGGGACCTGAGGAATATTATATTGACCCTGACTAAAAGTGAGCTAATTAATGTAATAAAATATAGGGGTAGAAATGATCAACTCTCCAGATGAAAAGCAATAGGCTGTGACCAGAAGAAAAAAGTCTCACCCTAAACCACACCAAGGAGAAGATAAGCCTGGGAAGTTTTCAAGTTCATCTCTTTCCAGAGAGCATCCAATACCGGTCTGTGGGCGTTACCCTTCATAGCAACATTCACAAGTCAGTAAACAGTTACGGGTTTCAGTACTCATTGAGAAATTGTGATCCTGGGAAAGATATGTTAACCTCTCAGTAGCCCAGGCAACTCTCTAAGACTGTACATCAAAGAGAAGATGCTGATTCTCATTAGCAGAGAATGTTCCCCACAATGGACCACCATAAATTAATGAAATCACAGGCCCTGCTAAAAGAAAAATCATGTAAGACACTGTGCCAGGTGCTTGACCCCTAAAAACAAAACAAAAACAAAAACAAAAAACAAAAAGGAAACTGCTTTGAGGGGCTTTTAGAAATCTTTGGCTTATAGACAAAATACAATGTGTATGTTTTTGTTATTTAGTTATTTTTCAGTCATGTCTAAGTCTTTATGACAGCACTTGGGGTTCACTTGGCATAAATGCTAAAGCTGTTTGCTATTTCTTTCTCTAGCTCATTTTACATATGAGGAAACTGAGGCAAAGAGGGTTAAGTTACTTGCCCAGGATTACACAACTCATAAGTGTCTGAGTATCTGAGGCCAGATTTGAACTTGGCAATATGAGTATTCCCAATTCCAGGTTTGGCATTTTATCCACTGTGTCAACTAACTGCCCATACAACTTAAATACAAATAGGCAAATAAATATATGAAAGTTCAAGTGTGAGACAGCGCCAGAGACTAGAGCTAGGGGGAGGTGAGGTGATAAAAATCACTATATAATATAAAATGAAATTCAGAAAATGAGACAGTCAGGCTGACTCATGAATCAATATAATTTTCTAAGACCTGTAATATTAAGCAGGCTTCTTCACAGGGCATTCCCAAGTCTGAATCCCTAGAAATGACACCTCTGTGATTGTAAGAAAATGAACAAAATGGCAGGACTTTGGCTGTAAGGTTCTGAACCTCATCCCAATTGACCCAACACATTCCTAAATTTCTCAGTGTACTGATTGGAATTGAATAGCTCTTCCACTGAGATAATGACAACTTGTGGCGCCAGAAAGATTGGATTTCCGCATTAGAAATTGGATTATGTTCCATTATAGTCCCCTTATATAAATGCATATTAGTGGACAGGTAATATTTTGCAGCCAATTTTCTTTTTAAATTGCTATTTACTTGTGGCACAATTTCATACACAATGAAAGTTGTATGTCTGTGCTTAGAGGTTCAAATCTAAGTAAAAGAAGAAAAATTATTAAATTGTTTAAAATTGTGAGTATTTAAAATACCAAGCTAGAGTGCTATTGCCAGTGCTCAGTGATAAATTTGAGTTTTAGTATTTTCTTAATTATTTCACTTCCAACTTAGAAGTAAATTACTATTCATTTAACTGTGTCAACAAATTTCAATTTACATAGATATACATTTTCTTGTGGAAATTGTTCATGAATGAATAGGTCTACTTTATCAATGGGATTTTCAGAATTATTTTCTCTAATTTAATGAGATGAGATAATCTAAAGTTCCCATTACAGAAAGTAACTGAGTCCACAGGTCTGAGTGTGTGAGTATGAGAAAGACAGAGACACACAAACTCATGGAGACACATCGACCCACAGAACATTACATTAACAACAAATAAAAATTCTAAGAAATTCTTGGCTACAAAAAGAATTAATTTGGACAACCAAATCCCAGTATTTGCCTGGGTCTTGAAAAAACTCAAGCTTCATCCTCTTGTCCTGATGTATATCCATATTCAAATACCTTTGATTCTGAAGACTTCTCAGAAAAATTAAAGGTAAGATGATGTAGGGAATAAAGAGCTGACCTCAGAATCAGTAAAACTTGGATTTAAGCCCACCTCTAACATACAAATTCATCCAGCACAATTCATTTAACAGATCAGTCTCAGGCAACTCTCTGAAGATTATGAGTATTCAGAGGTATCCCCCTCATCAAGAAGTTCCCAAAGTCAATAAAAATCATGGGTCCAAGTCTCATTCTTGTTCTAGGGAAGATCATTGATTCTAATACCCAAACAACACTAGCTAAAAAGGTTTGTTTATATAAATCCCAAGTCTCCCCTCCAGTTTAAATCCATTTCCTCTCATAGAGGCCAGTTAAATTATTACCAGTCTTCATATAACACTCTTCAAATACATGAAGAATATGAGGTCATTTTCAGTCTCTGAACAACAATTAGCTAACAAAGATACAAAGTCATGTTATTTTTACCTATATACACTGCTGATTTTCCATTGAAAGTTCTATTGATCTTAAAACCATCGAAATGTAGTCTTTCTGGGTCAGGTGGAGATCAAAGTCTTTGGAATAGTCAAATGGTTGAATGTAAGAAACTGCTACAGCTTTGTTAATGGCCTCGATTCTAAAGAAGAAGCAACTGTGTGCTTTGCTGCTTCACCCTCAGGACCACTATGCCTTTCTGTATGTCATGCAGCTGAAAACTCCTTATATGTGTTATGTTTCTTCCCCACTGGAAGGTGAGCTCTATTAGACCATTAGCTATTTTGCTTTTGCTTTTCTATTTGTTTTCTCAGTGCTTTGCACAGAGTAAACACTTAATAAATGCTTTTTCATTCATTTCCATTGTACAGTCAATCTCTTTTCTCAAGTTTCTCTAAATTTCCTCCCCTTAAACTAAAAGGTATCTAGCAAGATTCACATGAACTAAGTGAAATTAACACAAGCCAAAATGTATGCACAATGACAAAACAAAGGAAATGAATACTAAAAGGAAGTCAGTCTCTGAGTAATTGTAATAACTAGAGAAGAGATAATTAAATGTAGCTTTCCTTTCAGCAAGGAGGCAGGAGATTACTGGGATAGAATGTTACTTGAAATTGTATTGTCAAGATGAGGTCATTATATGATTTGTTTTTACTTAACTGTTTCAATTTGTTAAAAAGGAGAGTTGAAATTTGGCAGTGGAGGGGAAAGAAAAGAATATCTGTATCTAGAAATGGTGGTATTGTGAAAAAAAATTCAAAATAAAATGTGTAATTGTAAAATGTTATATACCTCAAATATTAAAATTAAATTAAAAATAATAAATAAATTAAAATAAATAAAATTTAAAATAAAAATAAATAAAAATATTTAAAACAAAAAATATTAAAGTTTTATCTATGAAGCATTTAAAAGTAATTAATCCTTTGACTAAAACCTCCAAAATAAATCACTTAATGCATTCCTTCTTCACATTTGATTAACAAGCATATATTAAGCACTTACTGTATGCTAGGCACTGTGCTAAAAAAAAATTGCACTTCTCTCATTTACATTTCCACTTTGTGGTTGCCCTTATCTAAGCCATTTGCATTAACACATTGCTAACCTATGAGTACATATCAGTGGCAGAAGGATGAAGATGGGCACTGTAGCAGCAATACAAACGTCAATCTCATCTTGGAGGAAATTCAGAGCTAGAAAGCACCCTAAGAAGTCGTCTAGTCTAGTTCCTGCATTTTGAAGATAAAGGTACTAAGGCTCAAGGAAGTTTAATAATCTGCCTGAGGTTGAACAGGTAATAAGGGGGGGGGTGTGTGAGGATGTCCCTCTTACTCCAAACTCAATACTCTTTCCACTAGCAAAACATATCCACCATAGTTGTTTTAGCCTTCTTAGCCCCCTTCCCCTTTTGGCTGTTTTCCCTTATTCCCTATAATTCTTCTTTTGGCTAGGTTAGTTGCTCCTTTCTGTGTCTTATCTATGATGAGTAATTGCTGATGATTTAGATACAGTTGATTTTTAGCCCTATCATTTTAAGTAGCTTTAAAAAAATACTAGCTAGTCACTAATTTGCAACCAAAGGGATATCATGCTATAAAAGGGGGAAGGGATACCAAAACCAAAACAAATGTGAGGAGATAAATTCACTTCACAGTGGATATTTACCAAAAATAAATTACATCCACAACTCTCTCAGTTGGAGACAAATGGCAAACTAAATGCCCCCCTGTATTGATGCTGAAAGCCAGCCAGATCCTGCGGTTTGGCTCCCTCACAATGTTTAAATACAAGAACTCGCACAAGAGCACCCAAATGACCAAATGTATTTGTGCTCCTCACAGCATGAGAGAGAGAGAGAGAGAGAGAGAGAGAGAGAGAGAGAGAGAGAGAGAGAGAGCGCACCAGATACACACACAGCTGAGAGATATGGCACATAATTTAATATTTCATAATTAGAAATTACTAATCATGTTTCACCCTATAGACCTACAGATGGATGAGGTAATGTGTCTTACCAAAGCTGAAAACATTCCCTGTCTCTCACTTTATTAATTCTCTATCTGCATGATCTTTCTTTTCTTTAAGTGAAACAGAGTGTATAAATTCAAAAGAATCTAGAGAAGCCTCTGGGAAATATACTAGAGATAGCACATTCATCACTTTCATGAGGTACATTCTCATTGCATTCTGCCCCTAACCATTATGAGACTCCCACTGTGAAGAAAGCAAGTAAAGCCAAAACAATTTTGTTTTTTGACCCCAAAATACCAAAAAGACAGTTAATTCAAACATTAACTCTGTTAAATATAAATAAGGAAAAGATGTTGAAGGGCAAAGGGTAACCCATAATGAATTGAAAGAATAAAAAATTAATTAAAATTAAAATTTTAAAGTATTTCACAAGCAGAGTAGTGTTCTAGGGTGCTAGAGAAATTGCTATGAGTCAGTCGCTGATCTAAAAGTACTTCCAGATCTATGGCTTCACTGCTGTGAGTATTTCTTCCAGGGAGGTTGATCATGTCCCCTATAAAGTATACTTTGCCTTTAAGACTGTCTTGAGGATTTGCTGTGGATTCAAATTTATAACCTTCAAGAGACACAACATCTACTGCCAGACTTATATAAAAATATTTCAAGCACTGGGAGAACCTTCAAGAAACTGAGAATAATCTCTATCCCACAATGAGGCATCAGAATAAGAATTTGATGAATTTCCACTTCATGATATTAGAAAATGAAATTCAGACAATATATTCAATATATTGATGTTTTCTACATAACCAGAGTAAAATACTTTAAAAATACAAGATGATAGTTTTTATATGCCATATTTCCTAATCACTCCTTTCTCCTGTTCCTCCCATCTGTCAAGATAACTTAAGTCCCTACTTCCTCAAAAGCAGGGGTTCTTAACTGATCCATGAACTTAAAAAAATGTAGACAGCTATTTTTCAATATAATTGGTTTCTTATATATTCTTTTATATTCTATTTTGTGCATTTAAATATATTAAAATGGGAAAGTTCATAAAATTCAGACTGCCAAAAGGTATGGGATATAAGATAGCCTCAGAAAAGTATGTATATATACATGTATAACATATGTTTGTATACACATACATACATGTGTACATGTATGAATATGTGAAGATTAAAAGCAGTAAATATGGGAAGCTATACGTGAAAGGAACAAGAGTTGATTGGTTGGTGGTTATCTTTCTTTCTGAATGAGGATCAAAATGACGTCACTGGTGATGTCTCTTGGCTCAATCATAAATTTATTTGAAGTGAGAGAGTTGTACAAGGTCTTCTGCCTCACTGTACTGGAGTCTTTGAAGTCTAGTGGCAAGATAAAAGTCAAGATGATTGGTGATGGCTAGGGATGCAATGGATGGATTTGGTCTCCTGAATGTCTAAACAAGACCTCCATAGCACCTGCTTTCACTGCCTTCACAGCCATTGAAACAAATTGTTCCCTTCTCCACCAGGGGAAAGGCTTCACATGCATGAGGTAAATATTCCCCTAACTCACTGACAGGTCTGGAAAGTCCAGGAAAAACTAGTATCTCTGGTGAGAGGGCTTGCTGAGTCATTTTCAGGGCTGATTTCCTCTGATGTCCACCTATCACACAGTTCTCACCTGTGGCTATAAGAAGCTGTAAAGTGCAGTAGCCACACGCCAGTACACTATATTGGCAGACAAGTTAAGTCAGGTTGAGGGTAACTGACAGGCCTCAAACCTGTCAGTGAATTAAGGAACAAAGGGATAAAAGAATGAAATAACATATCTAAGCATTAGCCAATCCCTGGGTATGTTGGCAATTTGGCATGCAATTAAGTATGTTCTTGTGATGACCTCATAGTCTACTTTTCCAACACAATCTTTCCATCTATCTCCTTATCTTAGAATCTTAGTATCTTAAAATACTAAGTTAGGTGCTTAGTAGAATATCAGTTCTTTTTGTTTTTAAATCCTTATTTTCTATCTTAGAATTGATTCTAATTATTGGTTCCAAGGCAGAAGAGCAGTAAGGGCTAGGCAGTTGGGGCTAAGTAATTTGCCCAAGGTTGCACAGCTAGGAAGCAGGAAGTCTGAAACCAGAATTGTACCCAGGGCTTCCCATCTCCAAGCCTGGCTCTTTATCTAAGCCACCTAACAGACCCTGAGTGATCAATCTTAAGTGAAATATCCCTTACCCATCTAGCACTTATCTACCAATAGCAATATAGGATATCATGAATTATAAAACAAAATATAACATAAGAAATCCAAAGTCCCATGTGAAGTTTTGGGAGAGATTTGGGAATGGTCATTACATCAAAGAAAGGTTCTAGGAGGGCTTTAAAACAGAGGTAGAATGTTTCTGGCAAAGAAAATGATTTTTGGACTAAAAAGGACAAAACAAAAATGGCTAACAGGGAATGAAAATTTAATATGTAAGTATAGAGATTATAAGAAAGCATTTAGTAACTTGACAGATTTAAGTCACTAAACCCAAGTCAACTTTGTTGAAGGGATAAGCTTCTGTCAGTGACCTCTGAAAGACCTGAAAATAGGAAAAGTAAAGGGCTAAAGAAGGGGAAATTGTTCCAATTTTTTAATGCAGTCTAAAAACTATAGGTCAGTAAGTTTGACACAATTACTGGCAAAATTCTAAGGAAATATATTATTAAAGTGATGGTTTGTGAATTTCTAGAAAAGGAAGCAATAATGACAAAGAGTCAGTACATCTTACATCAAGAACTCATCAGGCCAGCCAATTCAGGAATGTGTTTTGCTTGACTATGCATATTTGTTACAAGGGTTTTATTTTTCTTTTTTTTCCAGTGAGATGGAGGAGGGAGGAGAGAGGGAAAAATTGACTGTTGTTAATTTAACATTAAAAATTTTTTTCATGCCATCTAAATGTATTTCCTTATGACAGCCTTATTAAACTTGTAAACCAAAGTAATCTTTTTCTGTAGGATTCTCCTGATTTTATTAAAGAATATGTAACAAAATGTGGACAAGATGGAAAGAAATTGACTCTCTGGTAGTTCAGTGTATGATCATGGATTTATATCTGGGGATCTCAAAGGTCATTAAAGATTCAGTTAGCTCCAGTGGCGTCAAATCCAGGATCAATTTTTAAATCTTCTATTTGGCATTCAAAGCCCTTATAACCTAGTCACACTTGTATCTTTCCAATCTTCTTAAGCTGCATACCCTACCCATGTCTTCTGTGATGCAGTGATAGTGGTTTCTTTGCTATTCCTTAATATGACACTCCATCTCTTAACTAGGCATTTTCTTCAGGAACTGGTAGTCCCTCATGTACAGAATTTTCATTTCTCTGCATCCTAACTTCCCTGGGTTTTTTTAAGTCCAAAGATCAAACCTTTTACAGCAAGCCAAGTAAGCCATTCTCAATCCCTCTTAATTCAAATCCCTTTCTTCTGTTGGAATATTTCCTATTTATTCTGTATATAGCTACTTAGTTATTTTACATGTTGTCTCCCCCATTCCAGTGTGGCTCCTCAAAGATAGGGGTTATCTTTTTCCCTTTTTGTATTTATAGTGCTTAGAATAGTGTCTTACTCATAAAGATGCTTAATTCATGTTTATTGATTGATTTACTGGTAGTTTACAAGGAGCTCTACCCCTTCCAAGTACCTTGAGTATCTATGAGGGACCTCATATTGCTCAATATTTTCATTAAAGTTTTGGATGTCACATGTGTGGGTGACATGCTTATCAAAGAAGCAGATGACACAAAGTTCAAAAGAGCATCTAACATAAATGATGACCCAATAAAGATGCAAAAAACATCACTCTACTCTAGAATGTTGAATCAAAACTAAAAAATTGAAACTTGGAAAAATGCTATTTTATAATGGCACTTTTAAAAAGTCAACTATACTAATACAGATAATGCATGACTAGAAAGCAATTTATCTGAAAATATCTAGAGGTTTAGTGGGCTATGAATTCAATACATGGTAAGGTCATCAAGAAAGATAATGAGAACTAAAACTATATAAGGGGGAGTAATAGATTCCCAAACTAAGGAAATTACAATATTGCTATATTTTGTTCTAGTTGGACCACATTGTAAATATTGTGTTTAATTCCAAGTGTTGAATTTTGTGAAGGACACTGAAAAGATAGAGAGCTTTTAAGAAAGGAAAATAAATGTGGGAGAACTTTGATTTGTGTTATGGGGAAATGAATTGAAGGAATTGATAGCTTTTACCCTGGAAAAAGACTTAGAACAAGATCACTGTCTTCAAAGAATTTGAAGGAATGTCATTCAAAATCAATTTACTAAACATGTATTAAGCCCTATGTAAAAAGAACTGTGCCAAGTATCAGTACCACCAAGATAAAAGTGAAATGGATCCTGCCTTTAAGAATCTTACATTCAAAAACGATGATAACAACGGGAACTTAATGTAATGATATGATGGCAGTATATACGTCAGAGGAGGGTAAACTGTCAGTCATCTGTATAACTGTCCTCTTCCTCACTTTATGTGGACAGAACTTCTTCAGTGGCTCTTCCTCTCTAAGACTATAGCTGGGGTCTGCAACCTTTTTGGCCGTGAGAGCCATAAACGCCACATTTTTTAAAATGTAATTTCGTGAGAGCCATACAATATGTTTAACACTGAATACAAGTAAATATGTGCATTTTATGTAAGAACAACACTTTTAAAGTACAATAAGTCTCTGAACTATTTTAATAATGTTATTATGTGCTAACCAATGATGAATAAAGTACATTAATGTGACTTCTGGTGCTGCATGGTTTTGCTGATCATTAATCAAAATTATTTTGATTATTAATAAAAAAACAAGACTTAACAGGTCACTATAGTACTGATATAACTGGACACATACATATAAAACTCCTTTACACTAAGAAAATTGCTGAAATAAAGGAAGAAAAACTCAGGGAAGAATACTTTTTCCTCTCCCTCTCTCAAGTC
The DNA here is from genome assembly GCF_016433145.1 of Gracilinanus agilis. NCBI lineage: Eukaryota > Metazoa > Chordata > Mammalia > Didelphimorphia > Didelphidae > Gracilinanus > Gracilinanus agilis. Next base: position 649,746,583 of record NC_058130.1, read on the forward strand.
AGGCAACAGGAGAAGAAAAAGCTGCCGGCCTGCTGGTTATGCCATTTGGCCACATAAATTAAGTAGGAGATCAGGAGATTACAGAAAATAACATGACTTGTGTGCAGGCATTAGCAAGTAGTGGGGGAGGAGGGTACCTTTTCATGGAAAACTGGCCAGGACACATCACACACATTTCCTGGTTTATCAGTGCTGCCTACTCAATTATTCTGTATCAAATGAAACAAGTACTGGGGAGAAATGCTTCTCACTAATAAAGCATATGTAAAGATGTAATCTGACTATAGTTCCCCTTTAAGAGCAGGTAGAAAAGTTAAAAACAATAAGAATCCCACAAATAGGGAGTGCAGACCCCATGAATGCACTGAGATAAAGCCATGTAAATCAGAGGCAGAGGGGTAGAGAATGTAGACAAAAGTGATCAATCACTATACAGAACCCTAAGATGTCAGTAACAGGTGTGGAAAGAGTAAAAGGAGGGCAGAAGGAGGAACACACAGCACACCTATCAAGCCGAACTAAAGACCAGGATTTGTCTCCCACAGCAATATCAATGAGGGAGCTTCTATCTTAGAAGATAGTCGCGGTACCCCAAAAGGATCACGTGATGTATCACATGCCACACAATGTCATGCGTAAACTGTTAGTTACTGTGCCATGGTTGACTTTATGGCTCCTGCAGAAAGAGCCATATCTGGCCCTCAAAAGAGCCAGATATGGCTCAAGAGCCATACGTTAGCCGACCCCTGGACTATAGTTTCCTTTCCAAAGAGGCAAAAGATTGCAGTCATGAAAGGTAAAGTGAAAATATCACTCTGTGGTTTTCTCTCTTCACTGTCTGAAGCTTTTACCAGTTTACCATCTAGAGGCAACTGACTTCCTACTACCATTCTCACTTTGCCCAGCTAAGCTAAATTAGTTTCTTTGCTTCCAGGATTGAGTCCAAACTAAACATCTTTTTCTTCCTAATAATAAGAACTAACATTTCTATAATATTTCCTATGTTATGGGCATTGTTCTGTGTTTTATAATTATGATATTTCATTATTATTTCAATTATTACCTAATTATAACTCATTCCTTCACAACTCTGCGAGAGAGGTGCTATTATTATTCCCATTTAGCAAATGAGTAAACCTGATACAAAAAGAGGTTAAGTGACTTATGGTCACTGAGTTATTAAGTGTTTGAGGCCACATTTTAACTCAATACTGCCTAATTCCATGCCCAACATTTTATCCTCATACCACCTAGATGTCTTTCCTGGAATGACAAATGCTCTTACTCATACCTCTGCTTATAAGCCTTTAGTTAAACAGAATCCATTTGGCATTACTGTTAAGCAACATCTTAATCATATTTTCCAGTTTAAGGAAAAGTCAGCTTTTGAAACAAAGTTCATTACCACCATCCTACACCCCAAGCCGAGTGGGAAGGAGAAATTTCAAAGAGAATGAGTGATCTTGCCTATAAATTACTCTCTCTGGGAAAGGAGAGGGAATGTCACTAGTCTTTTTTTTCTTTGCTGAACTAAACTAAGCAGCAGTTTCGGGGTTCACTCAAGATATGGCCTGTGCTCACACTGTCCTGATTCCTATTCTCACAACTTCTACTCTGGACCCCCCATCTAAATGCCAGGGTACCTGCTTCCTCCTTCTCACTACTCCTTCTGTTAACTTGGCTTCTTTCTCTTATACTCACTAGCATCTTTCCAAAGTGAGGGTAAGGGGCATTTAGGGTAGTTTCCTTGTATATAAAATATGAAATCCTCAATAACTTGGAGAATATTGGAAAAGTAGAATAACAAGAAAGAAGATTGTGGAGAGAAAAGAAAAGTGGTCCGAAAAAGAGAACTTAAGGCAATAGCAACCTGGGAGTGTCAGGAAAAATTTGAGTAACCAATAAAAAAGATCAGGAAGAAATATTTATAAAAGTAAAACTAAGAGAATGAGAACTCAATAGCTAAGAGAGGATAGGTTAAACATAAAGAAGTAATGATCAAAAGTATCAAAAGCTGCATCAGCAGTCAAGGAGAGTAAAGATTCAAGAAGAAAATCCAATGAATTAGAGAATTAGGTAGTCAGTGCTGCTCTGAGCTAGTCTCTTTGCCTGGGAGTCAGGAGAGGCATGGAAAAATAAATGAAATGATATAGAAGATGCATTGGATAGAAATAAATTTTTCACAAAGTTTGGAAGTAAAAAAATGAAGATAGTAAATAGGAAGGTAAAGAAACAGGGTGGAAAAGCCAAGGGAAGGTAAGTTTTTAGGTTCTGAGAGAAGTGAGACTATAAATAAATATGAAGAAACAAGAAAGGGAGTCACTTATGTGAGATGAGATGATTTCTGGAAACAGACCGGAGAAGAGACATGAGGAGATGAGATCAAGAGGGATTTTTTTACTAACTTAGTGATTTCATTGGTATAAGGAAGTCCTGGATTGGAAAATTTCCTCTGAGAATTCACATCAGCTCTAATTCGCAATCTTAAGAGAGTTTCCTCTGGGACTGAAAAGTCACTTGGTTTCTCCTGATTTACAAAACTAGCAGGTGATAGAGATGTGACTCAAACTTTGACATCAAAGACACTTCTCTATCCATCAGAGCCTGGCTTCCTCTTTTGAGTTATTAATTATTATTATTAATTACTAATACTGTTGTGAGATGATAAAAGGTTCTCAAATATTACTTCAGCAAATTTTTAAAACTAAACAATGTAATCCTCCAAACAATTTATTTGGCCTGGCACCCCATAAAAGGCATTTACCAACTCTTTCACTATTCTATGTCACTACTAGATACTTGGTCATCTATAAAACATTTTGAACTACAAATGCCACTGTATGTTATTTCTAATCTTGAGGTCAAACCTTTATATCTAAATAAGCTCAAATATTAATTAAACATAACTCTTGACAAGACACATAGCATAAACCAAAACTTCCCAAATAGCAAATTAGACTAGCCTGAATCCTAACCATTTGCCTTCATCACTCTATTATATTCCACCTGGTGAATGTTAGGAAATGGCTAAGTTTTTTACAAAATGGTCCCCCTGAAGTGCTAGGGCAGTATTCTGTAATCCAATTTGTCTCTCATCCTTTATGCAACTGATTTAGTGAAACAACACTGATTTGTCTCAGGATGCCCATAAATCCAAGCATTCCTCTGCAGTGTTGGAAATATAATAGCACTGCACCAATGAAAGAAACAATTTATATCCTGACTATTAAAAAAAATGGATGTCATGAAATCAAGTGAATAAACTACTGATTTTAAGGTCTAAGCTATTTAATTCCTGTTAACGTGACACTAAACCCAAGGGCTGATACAGAGGACAGACAAGAGCTAGTTTGTACCAGCAGCTGTTTATATTACTGCTGTTTCCTTTCAAAGTAAAACAAGCCATATTCATATGAACTAGGTCTTTATTCCACATACTGCCTCAAAACCACAGCTTAGCTGTGCTCCTGGCCTAAAGATAACCACAGGCCAGAACCGCACTGAGTAACTTGAGATCAGCAGTAAATTTTCTTCGCAAGCTTTCTTTATTTTCTCTTTAAATGCTGTCACATCACATGAATGTTATCACTGAATAGTATTTGATAGCAGCATACTCTGTCCTACCCTAAATCGTGAGAATCATTTGCTCTAATATAAAGTCACAAAAATGAGGAAATGATGCTAAGAGCTGGAAAAGGCAATTAGGAAAAAGGGAATACTTTAATAAGGAGAAATGTCTTACATAGGCAGAACTAAAAGCAAGCCAAAAGGCCATCATCACCATCATAAAAACAAGCTTGCTTTTTGTATAATACAAAGATTTATAAAAAGGTTTCCTCAAAACCAATTTTTGAGGAGCTTGCTGTAAGGCATATGAGTGCCATTTTTTAGATAAGGAAAATGAGGCTAGAACACTTTGTTACTGACTTGCCCATAATCACATAGTTAGGGAGTATCAGAGACAGAATTCAAACCGTAGTCATTTAACCTGGAATCCAAAGCTCATTCCAGAGCACCATGAAATAAGTTTTTCAACTAAATTCAGCTTAAACATTTATTGTGGGGGGAAAAATGATTTTCAACGTGTTACACTGTGTATTCAATTACTTTCAGTTGTGTCCAATTCTTCATGAATCCTGTTTTGGGTTTTTCTTGGCCAAGCTATTGGAATGCTTTGTCATTTCCTTCTCCAGCTCATTTTACAGATGAGGAAACTGAGGCAAAAAGAGTCACATAGCTAGGAAATGTCTCAGGCTGTATTTGAAGTCAGGTCTTACTAACTCCAAGCTCAGCACTCTTTCCACAATGCCTAATTGCTATCCTCGGTTTCAGTGAAGTGGGGTACTATAAGATATAATAAGATTTCAAAAGAAAAGAAGGATGCAGCAAATGAAAGTACCTTTGTTGGACTTGGAGTCAGGAAAACATAGTTTCAAAACCTGCTTACTGTTCATTTAATTCTGGACCAGTTTCAACTTCATTTAGTGAAATAAATCAATCAACAAGTATTTGTTGAGTGCCTACTTTGTACTACTTTAGTAGGCAATGACAATGTAAGTCTCAGATTCCTCATCTGTAAAATTTGATTTAGAATATTTATCTGACAGATTTATTGTGAAGAACAAATGAGATAACATAGTTAAAACACTTGTATTATATAGATGTTCCTTATATGATTTTTTTCTATTTTAACAGAAATTTTCAAGTAAACAGATACTACCTTGAATTCGATTTTCCTCAGAGGGAGAGAAGGAAAGTCGGAGAGAGAGAGAGAAAAAAAGGGAGAGAGAGAGAATTATCTGCATAGATAACGAGAGAAGAAAGTCGAAAACTTTTTCAGGTAATAGCCCCTCTACCAAAATCAAGTCAAGTCAACAAAATATTTTTAAGCCCCTACGATGTGTTGTGCAGTGTACACACAGTAGGAATACAAATAAAGTCAAAAAACAGTCCCTGTACTTGAGGAGCTTGAATTTTTATGTGAGAGGATTCTAAGAACTGGAATTGAGAAGGAAGAACAGCCCAGTCATGGAGATAGTCAATGCAAATCATGGAGATGACAAAATCCTGTACAAGTTTTATTATATGCCTTTGACGTTCCTTCCAATGATGAGATTTTGTGCTTGTTTGATTACCTAAGGTAGAATCTCAGAATTGTTTCTCTAACTAGGAGTGATTTAGAGCATTTTTTAGACTTATATATAGACTAATTTTTTCCCCTTGAAAATTACCCATTCTTATCCTTAGTCCAATTATCAATTGGGAATGGTTCTTGTAAATTTGAATCAGTTCCTCATATTTCTTGGAATATAGAGTTAAACCACTGCTAGGATTATATCCAAAAGAACTTGATCAAATAGAAAAAGGTTTTTTTTATGCACAAAAATATTTATAGCAGGTTTTTTTTTTGTGGTGGCAAAAAAAAAGCTCCAGAAACTAGAGGCATGCAAATAATGAGGAAAGAGAAGAAGAAAAATGATGGAATACTATTGTTTTGTAAGAAATTAAGAAAGAGTTTATTTCAAAAAGATATGAAAATACTAGCAAGAACAAATACAGAGCAAGCAGAACCAGAAGCATAATTTATACCAACATTATAAAAATGGACAACTTTAAAGACTTTTATAACATGGATAAAGAACAAATTAAACCAGACCAGAAGAAAATTTTATACACTAACAATTCCATTGTGAAGACAAACAACTTTAAAAGTTCCAAGAATTATGATCAATATAATAGCCAATATAATTATTCTAGAGGACCAATAATGAAGCAAGATATCTACTTTTTGACAGAGAGATAACTGATTTATGGTATAGAGCAAGACATGTATATTCGTGAATACAGCCACTCAAAGGATGTCTTTGTTTGACTATGCATATTTATTTTTAAAAAATGAATTTTTCCTTTTGTTTTTCAATAGGATGGTAGTAAGAGGAAACATATTTCTGCTAATTAAAAAAACACACTTTAAATAGGGAAATTGGAATAGAGGTATGGAATGCTACATGCCCTTTGAGATCATGTCAGTTTTGATTAAAATTAAAAGTAAACTTTGCTACAAGAGAGCTCTTGAGACAGGGAAATCCAAAAATGTAGTAAAACAGGTCAGTAAAACCTTAAAAAAAGATAAAAGAAAAAATACTTTGAAAAAATATGTTTCAGTTAAAGACTTTTGGGATAAATAGAGATTCTGTAATATTATCTATTTAAGCATCCATACAATATTTAGTTTTATGGGCTTTGAGGCTAATTTCAATCCTTTGAAAAACTAATAATCAAAAAAATTGTAATTTGAAAAAATGTTTTGGCTACTGTGTATAAGGTGCTAGATGCCACTTTCCTAGATATTATGGTGTGGCAAGGATTCAAAAGCCCTTTGTAGTCTCTAACCAGCACAGGTAAGAGCTTAGGAGGATCTCTATTTTTATTAATAGTTATATTTAAGAAAGATAGCTGTGTGACCTTGGACAAGTCAATTAAGATCCCTGGAAAACAGGAAAAAATAGTAGCTATTTATTCACCTGGCCTGGAGTCCACATGTATATGTACAGTGACTAACCCTATTACAGGGTCTGTCAATTTATACTTACTTCCCCACTTCAGGGACTCCAGTGGATCAGGCACTAGGCCTCCACCCTAAACAATTCCCCATGGCACACATGCTATTCAAATCCTTCCAATCTCCTTCAATGGCCTTAGAAGCAGATCCTGGGAACCCCTAGAACACTTCCCATCCCAGAACATCAAGTAACTGCTGTGTTTTCCTGGAATTCCAATTCTTGCATGTCCCTTCCAACCCTGGGAAGCCTTGGCAGCCTTCCTGGGAACACTGCCTACCTATTAGCCTGCCTTCTTACAGCCCCCTAAGTAGTGTTCCTACCTTCACCCTCCCTTTTCCCCTTCCCACTATTGCCAGGTTTATCTCACTTACTGCATGGATCTAGTGATGTCACTCCTCTAATCAAAACGCTTCAATGGCTCCCTTTGTAAACCTCAAATTTCTCTACAGCTGTAAGCTATTTATTTTCAAGTGCATACTCCTTGGCCCAATGTTCAAGGCCCTCTGCAAATAGACACTGCTCTACATCTCTTCAATGGAAGGAAGGATGGAATAATGAATAGGACCCTGAACTTGGAATCAAGGTTCAAATCCCAACTCAGACACTGACTACTGGATTCTGCACAAGTCACTTGACTATCATGCCTCAATTTTCCATAAAAATGAAGCAGTCACTTGCAATGGCTCTGAAGATCTCACTCTAATCTGAAAAAAAACCTGAGATACCTATGTACCTTGTACTCACCTTGCCTTTCCTCAATCAACCTCTTCCCAGTTCAGAGTATGGAGAAGTGAGACAGAGAACAGCCATTTATTAAGCACCTATTATAATCCTGGCACTATGCTAAGAGTTACAAATATTGTCTCATTTAATTCTCTTTTTGGCTGTATTGTTCTCTTGCTCTTTTTTTGCAACCCATCTTACCTTGAATTCCTACCCTTTTTTTTAAAGCCTAAATGCCCCAGATGGGTGTACCTCCATGACACTTTTCTGATCTTCTCTGTAACCAGTCAACAAGTCTGGCAATGTGTGAAATGCTAGAGCTACAAAAATAATGAAATAACGTGATTCCTGCTTATGATGGGCTTCTTACTTTCTACTGGGGAAGGCAATGAGTATATATATATATATATATATGTGTGTGTGTGTGTGTGTGTGTGTGTGTGTGCATGTATGTTCAAAATAATTATAAAGACAATAAATAAAACTAAATAAAAAATAGTTAATTAAATCCAAAGTTAGTTTGGGAGAGATGTTGGGTTGACCAAGAAATGCATCACAGAGAAGCTGATGCTTAATCTGTATCTTGAAGGAACAGAGAGATTCTCATAGCCTGAGATTTGGATGGAGAGCATATATCTCATGCACTTAATATGGGTCATATTGTCATAATAGAAATGATAAATTCCATGAGGACAGGAATTTCTATATTTAACCATTACATCTCCCCATAAAGGATAATATTCAGCACAAAGTGGTGCTATTTGCAAAGGACTGTATATAATCCTCACCAGGATACAAAATAAAACAGTTCTTATTTGAAAAGGGAAGATGTTTTATCCAATAGGACACATTTAATAACAAAATGATATGAAAATAGTCATTCATTGTTCTTTATTTTTTAACTTAGACTTCTAAGATAAATGGAGAAAGTCTCAAACATATAATCAACTTAAAATAGTTCTCAAATAAATCTACAAGCTTCATAATTTCTAGAAGTAATGGAAGCAAAGAACTGATTTGGGGAAGGTCTCTAATGCCAAGTTTCAACTCTGAAGGATTTTTTTTGTTATTACTAATTCTTGGAAAATAATTTATCATGGAAATGTTGGATTTAACTATATTTCTACTAGCAGACACCACTTGTGAACTGGGAAGCTTGGATGAGAACAGAAGCTAAAGCTATCAATGTATAATACAATAGGTTATACATTTTAATTTTTTACAGTACTGTTTTGGATTTTCATTTCCATCTGTCTAAGCAATAAAGGTTTCTTACTTGGCTCTGATCTGCTATTCTTGCTTTAAGAAAGGAAAAAAGTTCTACAAAGGATCCAATTGTGAAAATTTCATAACTTGATGCCACTGATGAAGATTTGGGGACTCAGCTCCATGTTTTACAAAAAGAAGTACTAGAGATTCTTTTTGCTATTCCATTTCCCCAGAAACTTTGCAAAGAACAGGTAATCTGGAGACTCTTCTTACTGCACATTGTATGTAAGAAAGATTGGATTATAGTATCAAGTAAATTTTACCTGTAGAGAGGAAATATGAGTTCTTTATTTTTTTAAGGCCAAATCTCAAAATTATAGGAATTTTCCTGAGAAACATATAGCAAGAAAATCTCTATGAATAAATTATCATACTCTTTCATTTTGTGGGGAATACTAGCCCTTCTCTGTAAGATGACAGGAAGCTAAAATAGTACTTAATGAATGAAATATTCTCATTACCTTCCTTACCTTCTTGTTCCAAGATTGGGAAATCTTGGTAAAATTTCTTTAAAAGGTGTATTTAATTTTGATCCACTTTTCGGTGCCTCTTCATTCCCCATGAGATGTTGCAAGAAGCCCCCTGACCACAGTGTCCCATTCTGATCTGACTTCTTTGGCAGCACCTCATGTTCCAAAATGTTCCTTACTCTCTTAAATCATCAAAACTTCCTGTCCTGTGCTCCATTTTTTTCACTGAGCTCTCAGATTGAAAAGCAATATAGTTACATTGTTATATAAACTTTCAAGCTGGTTAATGGCTTGAAAGAACTTATTTTGCATTTTAATTGAGGCATTTTGAATATTTCCAATGCCTTAATAAAAGTAGTCATTGATCATTCCCGATGATGGTACCATTAAGTCAAGAAATCTGATTGGGAAAGTGAAATCCCTGAAGTTCCAGCAAGTTGATAACTGTCTATTCCATAGACAACTTTGTTTGGAGGGGTTTCCTGACTACAGGCTGCACTCTTTGAGGGCCAGAATATTTTTGTCATTCTTTATATTCCCAATATAGTACAGTAGCTTGTACATAGTTAGCACTTAGTATTTTTTGATTGATGACTTACTCCAGTCACATTACACTTCCACTTAGCTCCACAATCATATTTAATGGCTCCATCAGTTTATCCCAGTTCTGCTAATAAGTCAAATCTAAGTCCTCTCTGCTCTTGAGTAACCATCTATAAGACATACTGCATCCAATTATACAAATATTCATTTCTTTCCTAACATCCAATGCTAATTTCAATTGTACCATTCCTTGGGGCACATACATCATGTATTTGTACTGAATTTATTTGTTCAATGTTTGTTGAATATCCGTGTCCATACATCCTTTGTGACTTTTGCCAATGTGCCTGGAGGAAAGATTTAGTTTGACTTACTTTTTACTGTATCCAAGAAAACAAAGTGCCTAGGTGGGTATGAAGATACTTCTGGTTAACAAAGATGATGGTTAGAACCCAAAGGTTTCTTTGAGACCACACAATAAGACCTAAGAAATAAAAATGAAATGTTCTCCTCTGAAGTACAAAGTCTGTAAGAACCTCCATAGCCTACTCTTTTTTTCTTGTTTCTTTCTTTGGGAATCTATATTTGTATAATACTGAATCTCCCCAGAACAAGAATTGCCTTGTCCTTAGTTAATAATATAGAAAACAGGATAAAGAACTGGGGATCAGGAGGAAGGTGGAGGAAAAGTATTAGGAAACTGAGTAGTGCCAATGCAAGATTTTTATAGACCAAAGGAATTTTGGAAATTAGGATGCTTCACATATTTTCTAAGAGTACAAGGATGACAACTGTTGAAACTAATGCTTCCAAGATTACAGCTTGTATACAATACTGCCCCACTGTTAATGCTCTAGTTTCAAGTAGTTTTATCTGTTTGTATAAATAACACCAAACTAGCCCAATACTATATGCAACTCACTCAAAAAGTCAAAGCTCACAAAGTCAGGCTATTGTCACTTTCATGTCTGTTTTTTTTTCTCTTTGTGGTTAGTGGTTGTCAATTAATTATTGTCATTCCTTCTCCTCCATGTCATATACATTCTTTTCCTATGTAACACCTTCTCTGGTGTTACTTGACCAATTTCTATTTCAATTTTGGATCTAAATCTCCAGAGGATGATTATTATTACTTATACTTTTTTCCTTAAGGTTCCAGGAGTAAGTAACCATGAAGAGATTAGGCTCTATCACTGTGGTTCATGAGTCTATTCTATTGTGTTTCCATCAACATCAGCCAAATGTCCATTAGATTTAGGAAAAATGCATGTACTAAAGTTACCTTATAAGAACAAGTGATACACAATTAACATCATTCTGAAAACTTGTGATACACTTTCCCACAAATACAGAGTCTGCGGAAAAGAATGGGTTTAAAAATATAGTCCAATGGAGGTGAGGTATGAGGCCAAAAGGTCAATTGGTTGCTAAAAGTACTTTTAAAAGTTCATATCTAATGTACTTTTCTAGTGCAAGGAGCAACAATTCTTGAAAGTCCTTCTTCCCTTAAATGGTTCTTTTAGTATCTTTTTCCATGTCTGTTCTCATTGTATGCTTCTCAGCTATTGTTTAGCTTTTCTCATATTGGTTCAATATATCTGTTAATATGGTAAATGGTGGGGAGGGGAGTAAAAATAGAAACTGTCTTTTCCCCATTGTTCTCAAGAGTTTTAATTTATCAAGCACTTAGCTCAAACCAAAATTCTACAAACAAAAGCTTTTCATCAATAGATTAACCCACTACTTGACAGAATTCACCACTGGGCAAATTGCTATATTTTGCAAACACTCATAATTGTGTCCAATTCTTTCAGCCAATCACAAGCTTTTACCTTTATGGTGCTATCTGCTTCTATCCAATGAATTTTTTTCTAGTTTTGATTAATGACTTACTCACAAATTACTTCCTAATTACACAATTAAATGATTCAATTTAAAAAGAATGTTCTTCTATGATTATAATAATGGAGGGTAGTAGAACTCCTACTTTATATCTAAATCCTATCTTATATTCACACAAAAGATTTTTAATGTACGGTGTCACTTCTTGAATTTAGTTTTTTCTTAGCTCTATTTAGATATCACTATAATCTCTAATAAGCAGTATGGTATAATAGATAAAGTGCTAGATTTGGGCTTAGGAAGTCCTTGGTCCTGGCGGTGACACTATGTGATTCTGGAAAAGCCATTTAACTTCTCTGGGCCTCAAGCAAATTAATTTCTCCTACAGTGTGTCCTAGATAGGTTATTATCTGCTTTAAGGGAGGCAGTTCTCTTACAAAGGAAATCAGAGGTCTTTGATTAAATGATTTATAATTTCCTATAGATTTTTATTTTATTTACTTATATTAATAATCTTTCTTGGAGCCTATCCATTATAATTCTATTTTCTTTTTCTCTGATTCTGGGGGAAAGAGAAGAATTTACAACCAAAGAAGAGATAGAGAGATTACAAGATGTAAAATTAATAATGTTAATTGTGCTAAATTGAAATGGTTTTGTACAAACAAAACAAATGTCATCATGATTATAAGGGAAACAATAAACTGAGGGAAAAAATTATAACAAATTTCTCTGATACAAGTCTAATTTATCAAATATAGAGAGAACTAAGTCAAATTTATAAGAAACAGGTCAATCCCCTACTGACAAATGGTTAAAGATATGAACAATCTGTTTTCAGATTAAGAAATCAAAGCTATCAATAATCATATTAAAATGTTCTGTCACTGTGGCACAGTGGAATGTAACAGACTTCTCTACTAGCAGCAATGCAATGATCCAGGATATTTCTGAGGGACTTATGAGAAAGAATACTATCCATATCCAGAGAAAGAACTATGAGAGTAGAAACACAGAAGAAAAACATTTGCTTGATCACATAGTATGATGGCGATATGATTGCGGATGTAGATTCTAAAGGATGACCCTAGTGTAATATCAATAATATGGAAATAGGTCTTGATCAATGATACATGTAAAACCCAGTGGAATTGCTCGTTGGCTATGGGAGGGGGTTGGGAGGAGGAGAGGGAAAAGAACATAAATCATGTAACCATGAAAAAATATTCTAAATTAATTAAATAAATAAACTTAAAAAAATGTTCCGAATCACTTTTGGTTACAGAAATGTAATTTAAAATAACTCTGGGATACCACTTCACACCTGGCAGATTGGTTAATATTACAGTAAAAGAAAGTAATAAATATTGAAGGGAAGTAGAAAAATTGGGACACATGCATTATTGGTGGAGTTTTGAACTGACCCAACCATTCTGGAGAGCAATTTTGAACTGTCCCCAAAGGGCTATACAAATATACTTTGATCCTGCAATACCAATACTAGGCCCCATATCCCAAAGAGATTTTTAAAAGAGGAAAAAAGATCTACTTGTACAAAAAAAATTTATAGCAGCTCTTTTTGTGGTGGCAAAGAATTGGAAACTGAGAGGATGTCTGTCAACTGGGGAATGGTTGAAAAAATGGTATATGATCATGATGGAATACTGTGGTGCTATAAGAAATAATGAACAGGATGAGTTCATAAAAAGCAGGAAATACCTACATGAACTGATGCAAAGTAAAATAAGTAGAACCAGGAGAATATTGTACACAGTAAAAACAGTACTGTCTCACGATCAATTGTGAAAGAATTAGCTGCTCTCAGCAATCCAGGACAATTCTGAAGGGCATGTGACGAAGAATGCTATCTATCTCCAAAAAAAGAACTGTTGGAGTTGGAATACAGATGAAAGCATAGTATTTTTTACATTATTTTATTTGTATTTTTACTTGGGATTGTTGGTTTTATATGAGTATTCTCTTATAATAATGGCCAATATAGATGTATGTTTGACATGACATACATGTATAAACTCAGATCAAATTGTTTATCATCTCTGGGAGAGGGGAGAGAGACAATTTGGATCTTATAATCATAGAAAACACATATTGAAAATCGTTATTACATGTAATTTGGAATATAAAATAGCTTTAAAAAAGAAAAGGGTCAATATGAAATATCAATTACAATAGCCACCGCGAATGTGTTTTTCTGCCATATGCTAAGAAGTCTCCTCCATCCATAGGGAACTATCCTGGCCTTATCTACTTGATCTTTTAATGCATGCCTCCTAAATCTGTAGGTTTTATAGCTTAATACACAATATACTTTCCTAAATTTGTGATTATATACAAATAGACATTTCCTTTTCACATTTCTAATTAACTTCCATAGGGAGCATGGTCTACTGGAAAAGAACACTAGATTTAAGAGCAGAAGACCTGGGATCAAATCCTGTCTCTACTACTTACATACCTGTGTGACCAATGAGACCAACTTAATCCCCATAGATCTTAGTTTCCACTTCTATGAAATTACATATGAAATTATGATCTACCATGCCTAATTTTATAATTAATATCTAATTTTGACAGGCAAGAATCAAAAAATAAACCTTGATGTTTTAAATTATTCATGACTTTGCTTTGGAGCTCCCTTGAGATATAATAAACTGTATCCATATTTATACTATTCCCCAAGCTAAAAAAAATCAGGATCTAATTAATTTTGTCTTAAGATCACAAAACTAAGCAGTTTTCAAGGAGAGCTTCAGAGAAGGTTGCACTTGGACTGAACCTTGAAGAAAGAAAAGAATTTCAAGGGGTAGAGATATAAAGTTCTACTAATACTATAGAATTCTGACACCCACAGTAGGATGTAGTTCCAATCAGCTATTATAAATGGAAACTGAAGTTAAAAATAAAGTCTCAAGAAAAACAATCATTCACTAATAAATATCTGGGGAAAAAAGCATTGGAATAGGTCCAATATGGCATTAGTCCCATATGCAACACTATATATTGAAATAAAAGTCCAAGTATATCAGTTGATGTAAGCCATTAAAAAATAGAAAAAAGGAGGAATTACGCATTTTTCAATAGTGGAGAAACAGATTCTTAATAAATACATGACTAAAACTGGGGGATAATCAATCAGCAAACATTTATTAAGCATGTATTATGTTGCAGGCACTGGGGATAGAAGTGCGAAGAATGAAATAATTTCTATTTGCAAGAAAAAAAAGGAGCTTAAATTCTAATGGGCAAAAAACCCCAAATTGGGTAAATGAAATAACTTTTTTTCAAACAAAAGCAATGTCTTTAAAGGGAAGAGGATGAAAGCAGGGAAAAAATATTTGCAGCAAATATACCTCATAAAATCTGGCATCCAGATTTTATGGAAGATTTTATACAGAAGACAGTGGGGAAACATCTCACGATCAAGCCATAATAACAAAATCAAAATATCAATAAGTAATTTTTCAAAAAGCAAATTATTAACTACAAGAAATTTTCTCCTCTGATGATTCGTTGAAAAATCAATTATCAATGATATAACTCATTTAACTATATATAAAAAACTGAATTGTTTCATATAAGCATAACAAACTATTGCTATATATGGAAGGATTAATATAAAAGATACCGCCAAATTAAACTGAAAAAATTCATATCATAGCTTACAAATACATGACATTAGTAACATCAACAAAATATGAAATATAAAACAGAAAGAAAACTCAGGGTTATAGAAACAAATATAATTTTAAAGCCTAAAATGAATAAAATAGTTTACATATATACACATTTTATGAGGCTGAATTGTATAATGGAAAAAACAATATATAAAAAGGTTTAAAATTATTATAAATGTATGACCTCACTTAAGATGTCACTATCTTTCCTTTATATGGATTATAAATTGTTATAATTACCCCATTCAGATATTCACAATCTCTCTTCTGAATTTTTTAAACTGTTTCCTAATAATACTTCATCTTTTATTATCTCCCCTCTCTGAGTCATCCTCCATATAGCCACTAATATAATATTCTTAAGGCACAGATACTCTAAACTGCTGAAAAAGTGTTCACATATTCTTTGAACTACTCCTCATACTAGATAGCAGAGTGCATACAATGCTGGGCCTGAAATCAGGATAACTAATCAGGGTAAACACATCACTTGAGGGAATGGTTGAATAAATTATCATGTACAAACTTAATAGAATACTACCTTCCTATAAGAAATTAAGAAAGAGAAGGTTTCGGAGAAACCTGAGACCATTCCAAGAGAAGTCAGGTGAACAATTTGTACTACTATGTCATCAACTTGTAAAAAAAGAGAAAAATAATTGAAAAGACTTAAGAACTCTGATCAAAAGAATGATCAATCACATTTCTGGAAGACAGATGATGAAGAATGTTATTTATTTTTTGGAAGAGATGTGAAATACTAATTTGCTGAATGAGATATATTTTTGGACATGACTAATATAGGAATTTTTTTATTTGATTATGGTTGTTACAAAGGTGATTCCTCCCCCCCCCCTTTATTTTGTAGGGTTGTGGGAGAGAGAAATGCTTATAATAAAAAATAAAATTTAACTAAAAATAACAATCTTTTTAAAATAACACCTATTGGGGCAACTAAACAGCTCACTGGATTAACAGTCAAGCCTGGAGATAGGAGATCAAGTTCAAATTTTGCCTCAGATACTTCCTAGCTGTATGACCCTGGGCAATTAATTTTAGCCCAACTGCCTAACATTTACCTCTCTTTTGCCTTGGAACTGATGCTTAGTATCAATTTTAAGACAGAAGGTAAGGGGTTTTTAAAAATAGCATTTATTAAATGCTTTCTATGTTCTAAGTATGTGCTAAGTGCTGAGGTTACAAATAGAAAAAAGTGGAGGCAGCTGGGTGGTTCAGTGGATTGAGAGCCAGGCCTAGAGAAAGGAGATCCTGGGTTCAAGTCTGGCTTCAGACACTTCCTTGCTGTGTGACCTTGGGAAAACCACTTAACTACCATTGCCTAGCCCTTACCACTCTCCTGCTTTGGAACTAAAAACAAAAACAGAAAAAAGTGCTGGCTCTCGGGGACTTTATACTCTAACTAGGAGACTACATAAAAGAAAGGTCAGTTGTTGCTAGTCTTAAGGATTTCCTGGCAGGTATATTGCAAGACTCAGGTATCCTTAGGTTGTGTTGACAGATCATACTCTAGTCCTGTGGTCCAGGAGACATAAAAGTAGGGAAGATGGTCATGTCTGAAGAATTTGAGAAGGCAAAAGCAAGTCAGGTGGTAAGCCCTGGAGGTCCTCCATTTCACTAGCAGGAATATAATTAGTGACTCCCATTTCACCTGTGGCACTAGCAGTCTGGCTTCCTGGATGGGTTCTAGACATATACCAGGGAAGAAGAAAAGAGCTGGCAAGGAGGGATGGAGGTGCCCCCCCATCCAGCCCCTAGAGGTTTTTACTTTTCCTTCATAAGCAGATAGAAATGAAATTTAGATAGATAAACAAGCCTCCCAGAATACCTTCCCCAGATATTGCCGTCTGTGAGCCACAAACACAAAATCCTTTTAATTACCCTTACATCTTGATGGAATGCATTTTTGCCTCCAAATATTCTCACACCCAGAAGGATGACTTGTCAGTTTAGAATTCAAGCCTTCATTTTCCCTCAAAAAGTTCTTAAATCCACAAAGAACTGCACAAATGTAACCCGTTATAGTTTAGCTACCTAGGTCACACAAAACCCAGGCTGCCACCTTGTAAAAAGTCTTATGAAGACTGGGCCCTTCACCTGATTTTGGCTACAAGCTCCTACTAAAGTACTTGGGAAAACAAAATTCAAAAACTGCTGGACTGGCAAGAAGATCATTTTTGGTTCCAGCTCTCTTTGTGAAGTGTAAGCTTCTGAGGAGGACATGGTGACAGATTTGGTTATATGCTGCACAACTAAGAGAAGAGTCTGGCAATTCTTTTTGGAAGGCATTTGAAAAAGAATAAAAGCTCAAATTCTCTGTGTGCTGGTGCCAAACATATCCAGTGAATCTCAAGGAGGAAAATGTTCTTAGAAGCTGATGTTAAAACTGAGTAGCTGAAACACAATCTTCTCAATTCTATGTTCCTATAAGTATCCCTTGGCTACCTGACTCCCCCTTCTTATTATTCCTATTCATTTTCAAGCTATATATAGGTTGCCTTTAATAAAGCACTACTAATGTTTTGCACCTATCAATATAAATCTTGGAAGAAGGAATCTGGATCTGATTATTACAATTTTTATTATTATAAAAGTCAACTGGCAAGAACTGAAGCAAATCCTCAGATCAGTACAAAATGCATTTTTGCCTTTCCTTCTCCAAGGGAGAATGTTTTAAGATATTCTGACTTGTCTCTGAGCAAGGGATCAAGGAGTATGGGGAAAGGAAACATTTGCTAGTAAAAATGAGATTATAACTTTTGCTTGTTATTAGCTCTAGCCAAGCATAAACAAACATTTCTTTTTTTCCTCTTCAAGTTATTATGGAGTCATATGGCCACCAGCAGGAACTGTTATCACTTCATTTTCTGCAGAATGGTTCAGAAACTTGAAACCTCCCACACTTTCCCCATGTAAGCCCTCTGGATTTTTAAACAGCCATGGAGTGTTTGTTTCTAAAAATGAATATATTTGATGGCTTGTTAGTACCACTGATCATTCAAAAGCTTTTTAGAAGACAGAATGGGGGAAAAAAATCAATGATATTTCATCAGAATTCAGTGTATTAAATGTTATCATGGATTAATTTAAACAGCAGCCATATAGAGCTAATCAAATTAACTTAAACACAGGGTCTGTGGACCTTGTTTACTTGGCACTTAGAGGACGTATAAATTGAGAAAAGTCTTTTTTACATATACCAGAAGTTGATGGAATAAAACAATATCTCAAAAATATTTTGGTGATCAATACAATAAAAATATCTATATCTGAGTATGGAAGTGAGGTAAAGCACTAATTGCTGAGCAATTCAACTGCCAACCATTTGTTCTGCATCACATACCATATTCCATGAATATAAAAATTGATCTCTAATTCCATTGTTCTCATTATTAGCACTCTGGAATATATCCAAGATAAAATAAATCTTGAAGGGACTTCATAGTCAAAATGTTTTTTTTTTTATTCAAGGTTCTGGATAGGCTGGCCATTCTGAATACCTTCAATTTTAAACTTCATCTCTCAAATCCAAGATGAGTTTCAATGTCAAATTCAAAACCGAATGGAAGCTTTCCATGGATGAGGCCTGATTTAAAACACACCATCCCCAAAGACACTGCCCTTCATTATTCTGGAATTTTCAGGTTTTACTCTTCCTCATTTTTAAGGCACAGAGAAAAGAGTCCTTCCTAGAGCCATGTAAGTGGAAATTCTGTGAAAAAAAAAAGAAAAAGGAAAAAAAAAACACCTTGTCCAACAAGCATTCCTTCCCAAGGCAGACTAGTTTTCTCTTAACCTAAATTCAGCCCTTGGAATTGTTAAGATGGTCATTTCTGATTAGCATTATCAAGATGTGGGACAATGTCTGTAAGAATGTGTGTGAGAGCAAGAGTGAGAGAGTGAAAATGAGAGTGAGAGTGAGAAAGACAGAGATTGAGAGAATGTGTTTTATAGAAATGTTTGGCCAGAAATGCAAAATTTCCACTAGGTTCTAATCCCCTTATCAACCCTCTGGGATTCACCCTTTTAATGTTTATTTCTCCTCTGGCTATGATTCTCTATTTTTACTGCTTGCTTTAAAAAGAAAAATCCTAGAAAAGTTACCCTAGATTCTGTTTTAAGGATCCCAGGTGATGATATAGAGATGTGAACTTCAGCAATTTTTTAATTAAAAGTCTGCCGGTGAGTTTCAGGAAGACTTCACTTCCCAATTCATGTCCAGGGATATATTATGCCACATTATACCCTAGCACTAAGCTGTCCTATATCTGCCTCAACAGTTCATAAAATAGAGGTCTAGCAAAGAAGATTTAAAGTATCACAGGGCAGAGTCATTTGGACTAGGCTATAAATGGAGACAAAATGTGCATAAATTATCAGAACCAAACAAAAGCTAAATATAAAAATTAAAAACCTAGAACTTTCAAAAGCCGATTTTGCAAAGAAACAACTTATTTGATGAAAACAAAAGATATTTAGAAAGTCAAATAATATTACCATATCATTTTATCAACTACAAAGTCACATTATAGTAAGGCTTTCTGTTGAAGTTCTTTAGTAGAATTTTAAATCTGTTTAATGCAATTGCTTCAAGTGTTCATTAAGCAATTGGTTACAACAATTTTTTATGGTTTACTTCTTCCATGCTGCCAACATTTTGGTCCTTCCTTTGATTTCAACTGTATCATGCTTTAAAATATAATTTTTCAAGTTTTTTTAACATCATCATCAAAATAACTCATGATTCTTGAGATGCTTGGCAGACATCATTTTGGGCCTTCAAAAGGCATAACTGATCAATCTTCCTGCTTAACTTTTAATCCTTTTTGTATTTATAGATTAGCAGGCATTTATGCCCAAAGGGAAATGCACAAATCATGATATGGATGTTTAACAATGTAGTTTAAATTACACCTATTTTCTAGGATGTACAACGGAGGATTGCCTTATATTAAATATACTCCTTCAACAAAATTCATGACTTTGGAAGGATGCTAGGAAAAGTGATATTTAGCCTTTCAAAGAGCTTAGGTATTTATCTGGAAGAAGAGAGTCCTTCAGATTGGAATTATAGGCTAGTTAGAAGTAGAATGAGAAGATCTCAGGCTCTTCAAATATAATCATCTCTTTTTATAAATGAAAATGAAACCCAAAGGGCTAAAGTGATTTCCTCATAGGTAGTTCAGTGGCATAGTCAGATTTGAATCTATTTTGCTATACAACACTTCTATCTCTTAGAGATGATTTGGAATGTGACTCTCCATGGTTCCTCCACAACAAGAAGATAAACCCCTCAACAAGCAGGCCCAATGTGGGTAGGCTCTAAATATCAAAGACTAACCTAGAATTTAGCAAAGTTCTGGAGATGGGAACCCAATGAATCACCAGCTCACCTTAATACTACTTAAAAGAGGAGAAAACTATAGCCTATAGAGGTCATGTGGTTTATCCTTGGACAAGCCATTTAACTACTTGTCTATACAATGGAGATAATGGTTCCCACTATTTGTTTCTCACAAGGTTATTGTGAGAATCATGGGATCACAGGTTGAAAGCTGAAAGGAATCTTAGGTGCCATCTAGTCATCTTGACTGACAATTTAGGAGTCACTCAATTTCTAAAATATTTTTCATCTTTATTCAACATCTACTACTTGTATTACTTCAAAGACTTCTGATTAATCTCCCCTCCATCACTTCTCCATTTCATCCTTTATATAACCACCAGAGTGGTATACATAAATCAAAGAGTTTCAGCGTCTTCCTATCACCTCTAGGTTAAAATATTGAGTCCTTTGGCATTTGAAGATCTTTCTAATATGCCTCTAGTTCACATTTTCAAAATGATCTGACATTACTCCTCATATTATTACAGTGTATTTACTCATTTGTTAATGTAAAAATTTCTAGCAATGGGATGGCTGGCCAAAAAAAAATTTAATTTGTAGTTGGCAGTTTGGGAATGGAGGAACTTAATATGAGATCAGGTGTCAATGTCAGTGAATGTGGGAGTTTTGGAGACCCTCATTATAGATTGAAGGACAGTGAGGTGGCATGGTGGAGAGAGCACCAAGCTTGGAGTATAGGAAGATATCTTCTTGAACTCAAATATGGCCTCTGAGACTAGATGGGGGACCCTGGGAAAACTATTTAACCTTGTTTGCCTCAGTTTCCTCATCTGCAAAAATGAGCTGGAGAAAGAAATGGCAAACTGCTTCAGTATCTTTGCCAAGAAAATCTCAAAGGCAATCACAAAGAGTAAGACACAACTGAAAATACATAGATGATAATAGTCGACTCTAGACTAAACAAGAAGTGGGGAGAAAATAGCTTTGCTCTAAAAAGCAGTCAATAGATCTCAGCCACATATGGTCTGTATATAAATGGACAAGTAGAGGAATGAGTAACTATTTTTATAGATGACCATTCCATCGGTAAGAGCATTGAGAAAAATAAACAAGCCAAGAAGAACTAAATGCTTCTACACAGTCCCTAACTTACTTCCACTTAATTGTGTGTGTGTTTTAATACTGGTAAAGAATACATTTGTCAAAGTTAACATTATTTTTCCTAGCCACTTGTGGGCAACCCTATTATTATGTTGCTTGGTATCCCTTTGTTGATGGCATGTGGGCAGAATGAGACTCACACAAGAGAGTGACTTTTCCTATAACAGGGATGAGAGCTCAACCCCTGAGCCATTGTTACAGATGCTCACTCCCTCAGGAGGGCATTAAAAAATAAGTATCTTCATAACTGCAATTCTGAGGAAGGAAATCACTATGAATAAGGTCATGGTATAAATCTGCTCCATACACAGGAGCCTGAGAGTAAGCAGATATGACAGGTACTACATGTTTCATTCTCAAATAGTAAGCTCATTGATGTTTGGAACTATCAGTCAACAAGACTTGTTAAACACTTACCACACACCAGACAACATGCTAAGCACTGGAAACACTAATAGAAAGATAATCCCTGTCCTCAAGAAAGTTATAATTTAAAGGGGGAAGACAACACATAAAAGGTGAAGTAGGTCGAGGGGAGAAGATATCTGAACACCTGGGGGCATGATAGAGAAATACTAATTGTAATCTGGTGAGAAATGAACTAAAGCTGGCCCTGAAGCCATCCTCAAATGAAGGTTCTGGAAGTAGTGGTCTAATCAGAAAGAAGAGCCACAGAGGTTGAGATTTCTTCTTGGGTATGAATTTCAAGGCTAAAATGTTCCTCCAAGAAATTTTTAATGGGTTGATGTTATTAAGACTAGAGTATAGCCATCAAAAATTCCTTCCTATAACCACCTAGGATTCTGGTTGGAAAGCTATGAATTTGAACCCAGTGGGATAGAAGCCTGAGAACATGGCAGGGAAATCTGAGAAATAAGACACATCAAGACCAGAGGAGTCACCTTTGACTCTAAAAATTCAGTGCCTAGCAGAGTCCTTTATACAAAATACAGACATAAAAAAGGCATGTCTATCAATTGAACTGGGCAGTCTAGGAAGAATAGTACGTTGTAATTTTCCACCTTTCTTCATTAATGACACAAGCCTGAAGGGCCTCTACCAATGGATAACAACCTCAATGGAAGGATACAACAATACCACCAGGTATTAGCATCGATTAAGTCTTAGCCTTTTCCAATTTGGATTCAAGTTTGAGTGGTTCCTCCCCTCTTTAATACTCCCATTTCTACTGTTTGTTTCCGTATCCTGAATTCTCCTTAGGAGACAATGCTGGAGACCAGGCAGCAGCGGAAACTTGGGGCCAAATCACAACTCTGTTAGACAACTGCGGGCAAGTCCCTTAAACCCTGAATCAGTCTTCTCATTTGTAAAATGGGAACATTATATCAAAAGATCTTTGGAAGGAAAGTATTTTGCAACCATTAAGTGCTAATATAAATTGAGCTACCAAAACTTCCACAGACCTAAATATTAAGATGTTACATATATAATATTGCCTTCCTCCCACACAAATCACTATTGTATCATAGTATCAAAGGCCTCCGTTTTTTTCTCTGTAGGCAATACAGGTCAAAAGAACAACACAATTTGACATTTCTAGACATCCAAATGGTCAAATTCTGCTGTATATATATATATATTTTTCCCCCAATTTGCATTGCAGAGTAAAGGGATGGAAGGAATCATCATGATCTGGTCCTGTGTTTTTGTTAGAAGAAACAGATGGTGAAACAAAACAAAACAAAAAAAGAAAGCATGTTAAATGTGTGGACTAGCTAGTTTTCATAGGAAGGTTCATAAGGAATTAAAATTGCAATTTCTGCTAACTGTATTTGACCTATCTTTGTTCCTCAGACCTTTGGCCATCACTCTCCAGGAATAGACAAATGCTCCAATTTTCTGAATACAGAAAATAGTAGAGTATTACAGCCAAATGGAGTCTGGCTCAAGATAATTGTGCTCAATTTCATCAAAGCAATTTGGCACCCATCGAGAAATTCACTACCAGCGAGCTGACAAGATTTCATCAGCCTGTTTGAAAAGCAGTGAAATAAACACGAGCCGAGAGACAAAGAAAACAATGTAGCAACTGTCAACTAGAATGCAGGGAACAACACGAAGCATTCTTCAGCACGCAAGCCTGAAACCATTAATTCACAAAAAAAAAAAAAAATGTGCTGTGGAAATGAATGAAAATGAAAGCTAAGTGGTAAATCAGCTTTCATTGGGCATTCACTGCTCACACTGAATGGAAAATAATTTGGAACTAAATACTAATGGAGTAACAAAAAAAAAATCACTGAACTTTATGCAATAGGATTAGATTATTAAGATGTGGGGTTCGAGTCCTTAAAGCAATCCATTCCTCCGTGAGCCTCTTATAAGGAGGGGGTCACAGGAGAGTGCCCTTCCTGTCATACGGTTCTGCAGCTAGGTGTTGGCACATTTGTTTTCTGACCAGTGGAGTGACAATACAGACTTCTCCAACCATCCATCTTAGATTTATGATCAAGTTAAATCTGACTATTATTAGAGAAATTGTTCTATGGTTCAAGCATCTGATGCAAGGACATGTGACATGATAGGATCAGTTTCTGAGATTAGTTACACTAAAACCCAACCTGAGAAAAGACTCTCAACTAGAAATGATCTTTTATAGAAGAGTACAGAGAATACAAATAGTTTATTCTCTTGTTCATGAGTCTTTTTCTCTAAAAGAAGGGGGGGAAAGGGTAAATAGCTGTGGCTTGGCAGGGATTGGTTCCAAATCTGAAATTTGACTCTACCAGTTTAAAGCCTGTGTGACCTTGAGCAAGTCACTCCTCAGCTATAAAATGAAGGATTTGTACTTAAGTGAACTGTTTCTTTTCAGTTCTGAATCTGTGATCTTGGGCATTTTGACAAGTTTAAGCCATTTATTTGTTCCCTCCAAAGGGGTCCTAAATGCAAGTTTAGGATAGCATTAAGCTTTAATAGCATAAGTTGCTATTAATTATTAAAGTTATACTAAGATTTTGGGGACATCTTGTAGAGGTCTGGAAATGACCTGAGATACTATTTAAACCTCTCAATTTTTGAAACCCTTACCTTCTCTCTTAGAATTAATACTTAGTATCAGTTCCAATGCAGAAGAGTGGTAAGAGCTAGGCAATTGGGGTTCAGTGACTTGTTCAGGGTCCCACTGCTGGGAAGTATCTGAAATCACATTTGAACTCAGGACCTTTAATCTCTAGGACTGATTCTCTATCCACTGAGCCACCTAGTTGTCCCCTAAACACTTCAATTTTAAAAATTAGAAAACTGAGGCCCAAATTAAATGATTTATCCAAGATCACAAAGCAAAATATTGCAGATGTATTTTAACCCAGTTCTTTCACCAGGATCAGTGCTCTTTCCCATTGTATCTTGCCTCTCCTTCCTAATTTTTATTGATATATTTTAACAGACAGGAAATGATTTTATATTAATGATTATTTATATATCATATAATTTACATATATATATTTATAACATAATATTATTAATGATAAATTTTCCAAAATCAATTGAGACCACTGGTGTATTAGGTCAAATACAAAAATAAATGCAAACCCTATAAGTACAAAAGAGCACGTGTAACTAAAACAACTTCAACATGAACTATTTTGACCTTCCCCAAATGGGAACTTGATATTAAAAAACAGACACTGGCACAGAGCATATAAAAATCCATATAAAGTAGTAGTAGTGGTGGTAGTAGTAGTAGTAGTAGTAGTAGTAGTAGTAGTAGTAGTAGTAGTAGTAGTAGTAGTAGTAGTAGTAGTAGTAGTAGTAGTATAGCAGCAGCAGCAGCAACAATAATAGTAGTAGTTGTAGCAGTAGTAACCCAATGGAATTTATCTAGTACTTTGAGATCTTAAAATTGCTTACCTAGAGACTCTCTCATTTGACCCTCACACCCCTGTGAAGCAGGTGCTATTATCATTCCCATTTAACAAATTAAGAAAATGAATCTAAGTGTCTTGCTCACACTTACATATCTATTGAGTATAAGACAGGATTCCAACACAGCTCTTCTTGACTCCAGCTTAGCACTCTATCCACCTTGCAATAACACACCTCTCCAATGATATAAACTGATTGCCATAACAAAGATTTAGAGCTAGATGGGATCTTAAAAGCTATAGAGTCCAATTCTTTCTCTTTACAGATGAAGAAAATGAAGCACAGAGAGATAATGTTTCTTATCCAAGGTCAAAAAGAAAGTAAGTGTTTGAGGTGAGATTTGAACCAGTCCTTCTGACTCTAATTCTAGTATCCAGGACCAAAAGAACTCCTAAAACACCTTAGTTTGTAAAACATTTGAGCTTTATTGCCAAGCAGAAAAGACCACCAAGAAGGATAACACTGGAATGAGAAGATAAACTCATTTGCATTATGTTAGAAAGAAGGATGGTGGAAGTTTATGAACAGTGTCACTTCATAAAAATTTAAGAAGCAGTGGAAGGAAAAATAAGCATCAAGTTTGGCAAAAGACCCAACTAAGCAAAGTCATCACGAGGGCATTTGAGGATGAAAAGGAACGCAACAAATGAAAAATGGAAAAGATCTGTAAATATTTTTATAACAAATTATTTGCAGTCAAGGATGGTGGAGCCACATTTAAACTAACATCATGGTCTTCGATGCATTTCTTGAGGAAGTGGAAAGGGCATCAGATTAAACAAAAAAAGAAAAGATAGAATGATTTAGAATATACCCAATATGGAGGTCTCTCTCTATATAAACACATGTGTCTATAAATACATATGTTTATGTAAATATATGTATGTATATAAATATGTGCCTATATGAACATGTGCCTATATAAATGTGTACAAGAGTATGTGTGTGTCCACATATATAAATGTGTGTATATAAATACATGTGTACATAAATACATGCATATAAATATATATAATATATATAAATATAAGCTGGATATCTCTTGCTTTTTCCATGTGTGTTCCAATGCTTAGTACAGAGCTAGGCACATAGTAATTGCTCAACAATTATTTTTTATTTAACATAAATAACTGTTGATCTTGATGCTTATTTCTCCATCTATATATGTATGCACAGAAATATTTGTGTATATAAATAAGTGTGTGAATATATGCACGTGTATAGTTATATTAACGTGTGTATACATCTGTATATATATATGTGTGTGTAAGTAAATTTGTATAGAAATGTGTGACAATATTATAAATATGTATATATAAATATATGTATGTACATAGATGTGTATATAAATATGTGTGTATTTATACAATACATGTGTATGAATATAAATATATACATATATATGAGGGAGGAGAGCAGGGAAGGTGAGAGAGATATATATTAAAGTTATTACATTTTGAAGACACTAAAGGATCACTTCTTAAGGCCGATGAAGAAAAAGAAGATAATGCAGACAGAAAAAAATGAAGAGGAATATACACATGTGTGTATGTAGGTATATATATACATATATGTAAAATATCTTCACAGATACGCATTCATCTATGTACATATATACACATACACACACAATATGCGGGGTCATCCCTGGGGAAATATCTCACAAATTTTCCTCTCACAAAAAAGAAATCCCAAGAGAATATCCACTGGGTGTCCTCTTATTCCCTTCTACCTTTTCCAACTCAAATCCTCAGACCCATTCCAGGCTTCCTGATGGTTCACAGCATCTGGCTGTGACTGAGCCACCAGCTCTATGACTTCCAGTGAAGCAGAAGGCTACTAAACCTCATCATCTGACCCTCCACTAAATTCTAGAGTCCTCCACACCTTACTATCTTCCCTGCCTTTGCCTCCCAGATCATTAGGCTAATCTACTAGAGTAACTAACTCCTGAGCCATGTCAACCCTGGACCCTTGGTGTGACCCCTGTTTCTCTTGGACTTTAGGGTATTTTACTAGCTTCCTTCTATATTTTGATTTCTCCAATCAGAATAAGAGCTCCTTGAAAGGTGGATCTTTCTTGCTTTTTCCATGTGTATTCCAAGTGCTTAGTACAGAGCTAGGCACATAATAATTGCTCAACAATTATTTTTCATTTAACATAAATAACTTGACCTCAATGCTTATTTCTCCATCTATATAACATCTGTATGAGAATAACACACATACAACAAAGACATTCTTGCTGTTGAAATCATAGAGGCACAGGCTGGTGGGGCAAGAGGAGAATGAACACTGTGTATTAAAAGACTAAGGTTCAAATCCTGCTTCAAATTGTTAAACTTCCCTGACCTTTGGTTTTCTCATTTATAAAACTAGAAGATTAGACAAAAATGGCCTTCTAACTCTTAATTTTGTGATCCTGTGATTTTATATTCTACAATAGATGACTTTTATCACATATAATTGACCCCAAAAGGACAGGACACCACTGAGCTTATTGTTTATGACTATGAAAAAAGGCATTCAATATAGCACAACACAATGCCATCTTAAAGTCTCTTTCTTTTTTTTACCTTCCATTTTAGAATCAATACTGTGTATTGGTTCCAAGATAGAAGAGTGGTAAGGGCTAGGTAAAATGGGGGTTAAGTACTTGACTTGCCCAGGGTCACAGAGCTAGGAAGTGTTTGAGGTCAGATTTGAACCTAGGACCTCCTATCTCTAGGCCTGGTTCTCAATCCACTGAACCATCCAATTGTCCCCTTAAAGTCTCTTTTATAACGCTGTTACCTAAGCATGTCATGTAAAGTGTTACCCTTATAGTAGCAAGGTCATAATCTCTGATATTAGAACTATATAGTTTGGAATAACTTCCCTCTTGTACCTAAAAACAACCATAAGCATAGCTATTAAAGAAATATTTAACCTATGCACTAGCATAAGTTTTTCAACATAATTTATACTAAATATTACTTTAAAAAACTTAAGAACTGTGTTTTGAAGGTTTTTAATAAAACAGTATTCATTATTTATTCCTGTTGTTTAGATTTCTTTAGGTCCACTACTTGACCATAATTAAGCTTGCACATAATCACATATCCTTAAAGGTGGAAGGATCTTAAGCATCCATTTTGCCCAATTCATATCCAAAAAAGGATCCAACCCACCCTGGAATGTCAATAGCCTCAGTTCCTCTGATTGAAGAGCTGGAGGACAAAAAGAAAAGTCTCCATTTAAAGAGAGTTCAGGGGGCTCACTGCTCATCCTTTTTCCATATTTTTCCTTTTCATCAAGATTGTTTCCCTTTGGTCTTCTCAATTGTTTTGTTGTTGTGAACTTAATCATTATAGACATTTCAATATCTAAAAAAGAAACTAAATATTTACAAATTTTATTGTTGGTCAAGAAATATATATGTAACAAGAGAGGGGGAAAATATATATGTACTAGTAGAGCTTAAAACTGCAATAATACTTTTAAGACAACCAGCATACACTTCTGTATTTCCATTCTGCATTTTAAAAGATCTGTGTGCATGAAAAAAACTAAAATTTTAAAGATGATTGAAAGAATGAGAGTGAGAAAGAGAGAGAATGAGAAAAAATATTACCCTAACCTACCCTCTGTGTCTTTTAGTATTTTATTTTAGGGAGTATGTTAGGTCAACTTCCTTGGTAGATTTTTTATCCCATAGAATCTTATCTATTCTTTCAAATTTGCTTTCCCAAAATCTAAAGCATATTTCTAACTCTGCCTAAGTGCTTTTTTCTTCTCTGATGAACTCCAAGAGGAAGTGGTTATGCCCAACCTGCCTCTCACTGTTTTTATCCTTTGCACCTGAGCAACTAGTTTCTCTCTATTAGAGAGAATCATGTCCATAGTAGAATTTCCCATGTAGGCTTTCACTTTTTGAAGTATGAAATTATCATTCAGACAAGTCAAGGAGTTATTAGTAATTCTTCTTTTGTCAGAGAGAGATTCAGCAGATGTATAGATCACTGAAGCTTCCCATTACTATTATATCATGGCTCTGTGGCAGGTTTGTGATCTGTTTTCTGAATTCCTCCTCTATTTCCTCTTTCTGTGTAGGTGGTCAATAATATATGCCAACAATAAAATTATTTCTGTTTTTCAGTTTATTGAATTCTTCCCAAATAATCTGAGGACTCTGCCTTCTGGTTCCTGGATTTGCTTCTTTGCATTAAGATCTATTGTCCCTTCCCCTCCCCACTAAATCCTCTTGCGCCTTTGTGTATAGACATTTGAGGTTCTGGATTTTTTCTTCTAATTTTTGACACCCTTGAACTTCTGATTGTTGAAAATGCTATTCTTCCCTCATTGCAGCCATAAATCTGTGGCAGTAGTTCTCAAAGTATGGCCCGAAGATTCTGAAGCAGCCTTTTAGGAGGGTCTACAAGGTTAAAATTGCTTCTTATTTCTAATATGGTTAGTAGCTATAAATATAACCCACACAGACAAAAACTTTCATCAGATCCTCAATACTTTTTAATAATGTAAAGAGATACTGAGAACAAAAGGTTGAAAACCACTGGTCTATGGCATCACATTTGATAGATGGTATAAAATTTTTTTAATTAGACCACGGTCCAATTGTCTGAGTTTTGCTACAACAAAATTTTATCAATTGGCTAAATATTGATTTACTCTCCTCTTTAGCTGCTTATATGTTTACATATTTTCCACATAGAGATGATAAACTCCTTGAGGTCAAGACTAATGTTTCTTACTATGGAAACCCACAGAACCAAAATAACTTGTTTTTCTCTCATTTCTGACTATGTTCAACTCTTCATGAAACCAGTGGAATTTTCTTGGCAAAGAAACCAAAGTGGCTTCCCATATCCTTCTTCAGTCCATTTTACAGATAAGGAAACTAAGGCAAATAAAATTAAATTACTTGCCTAGTCAAATAAATATGTGTCTGAGGTCACATGTAAATTCAGGAAGATGAGCCTTCTTGACTCCAGTCCTGGCACTCTATCCACTGCATCACTTAGCTGCTTTACTATAGATATTACACAGTGCAAGTCACAGAGTAGCTACTCAAACACTTGGATTCTAGATATGATTGAGCATTTATCTTGTGACTTATGTAGTATTCTCCAGGAAATAAGCACTTAATAAATTTGTTTACTGATTATTCTATATGTAACTCTCTTAACAAAGTGGTATATTTAAAAAAAAGGAAGACTAAGCATGAATATGGAGGCAATTAGAGAAAACTGAGGGTTGCAATGCCTCAGGACACTCCACTTCTATTTGTTTCTGTAGTCCTAAAGATAAAAATGCCCTTGTTTTCTCCTTGTAGAAGGAAATGGTATGAGACTAATGAATAAACTGAAATGTTTTACCCAAATAAAAATCATTTTTATAACAAAAGCTGATCATATACCTTTCCCAACTATAAGAAGGAGATTAATTCTTAACCAAAGAAGGGACAGAGGTATAATATATCATTTTGATTGCATGAAATTGAAAAGCTTATGTATAAACAAAATTAATGTATTTAGGATAAGAATGTAAGTGGTTGATTGGGGAAAAAAATCTTGCCTAATATTTTTTGGACAGATGTTTTGTTTACAAGATAGGATGACAACTAATAGAAATATTTAAGACCAAATATCAGACCCGAATAAGCTGATTAAAGCATAGGAACAGTTCTCTCCCCTCGAAAAAAAAAAAAAAGAATTCCTGCACACCTAACAATCACGTGCAAAAGTATCAAATTAATAACAATAAGAGAAATAGTCAAACACCATGAGGCTCCATATCAGAGTCAAAAAATTATCAAGAATGACAGAAAATAAGAATAGTCCATACCTTTGGGGGTTATGAAAAGGTGTAGTAGTTGTAGACAAAAATTTGTTCACCCATGCTGACAAGCTGACAAGCAGTTTGAAATCATGCAAATGAAGTAACTAAAATGTTCATACCCTCTGACCTAGAGATTCCACCAAAAGGTATATACCTAAAGAGGTTAGTGAGAAAAAAAGGTTCTATATAAAACACATTGTTTACAACAGCACTTTTTGTGAGAGTAAAGAATTGGAAACAAATCAGAAGCCCACACATTAAAAAATAGATTAAAAAAAAAGATAGATGAATGTAATCAAATATTACTGTGCTATCACAAAAGTCAAATATGATGAAAACAGAGAAACATGGAAAGACTTTGAAATGATACTAAGTCAAGTAAACAGAACCAGAAAAACAATATACACAAATTACTATAAATGGAAAGAATAGCCACAAAATACTCAAAAGTGAATTGTGAAATTTCACAGAACAAATAGCCCTAAACAAGGATGAAGGAGATACTTTCCCATTTCTTTTCAAAAACGAGGCAGTCACTTGTGGGACATGGTATATAATGTCAGATTTTTTTTAATCTGTTGATTTATTTTATTGAATTTTTCTCTTTTTTTTTAAATGCCCTATTATAAGGAAGGGTGGAAGTATGTGGAAGAAATTGGGCAAAGTAAAAACAAAAGATAGCAACATTGATTTTAAAATTTTAATACAAAATTAATTTCTCTAAATATTCAAAAAAGAAAGTAGCAGAATAGTAACTTTGGAATTTAAGAACAGATTCATATCTATTTCTGGGAGGCTATATGATTGATCAAACAATATATTCTACTTTGTAAATATGCTGCTTACTTTCTTAATGGATACACATGTACATCGCTGTTTAAAGTAGGTGGAGTAATTTTCCCAAAAATAAGGAAAGAATTTTTCTCCATTTTCAAATCATTTGTAGATTTCATTATTTTGGCACTTGTTGGTGAATGTTAATTTCATCACTGTTTCTTTACTTTCTCTTCCTCATCCTATCTTTTGGTTAAATTCAAGATCTCAGCCTTCATAGCTATTTTACTGTTTTCAAAATCCCTGACATGCAGCACCTGGCTGGCATTCATATCCTGTCATTCAATGACCAATAATTTAATAATTCAGTTAAATATATACCAGATACTTATTATGATAAAGTACAGTACCAAAGACTTAGAGATTCAAACAAAAATATGACCTTCCCTGCCCTAAAATAAAATATCTTAAGAGGACAAAACATGAAACATACAAATCAAAATCTAGTAGGGACACAAAATAAGTATAAAATGTTGTGAAAATTGAGAAGTAAAGGCTTACCTTGGGGAAGCTAGGTGGCTCAATGGATAGAGTGCCAGGACTGGAAGCAAGAAAACTCATCTTTCTGAATTCAAATTTAGTCTTAGGCACTTACTAATTGTGTGACTCTGGGCAAGTCACTTAACGTGGTTTGCCTCAATTTCCTCATCTGTAAATTGAGCTGGAGAAGGAAATGGCCTCAGACCACTCTAGTATCTTTGCAAAGAAAACTTCAGATGGTGTCCTAAAGAGTCAGAAATGATTGAAATGTCTCAACGACAACAATAAGAGCTTACTTTGAAGAAAAGAAAAAGCAAAGAATGCTTTTTGGTTCTGTGTAGAGACTCAGAGAATGAATGGGCAGAACTTGAAAAGCTAGAGACAAGAGTATTAAAAACTGGGTTTTACATTTAGAAGGGAGGTAACAGGCACTCTTTCAAGACCTACCCTAACATCCATACCATATGACATGGGGGTGAGGTAGAGTGGAGTGCAGATGGGGATAGCATAGTTAGGAGAAGACTAAACTGTCTAAACAGGGTGCTGGACAAGAGAAACTATTAATTATGTCAATAGCTGTGAAGTGTGGGCTGAAAAATTTGTGAAACCACTGTTTGGGATGGATTCTGGTCAATGTGAGGCAACTTTCAAAATAGTCAGAGAAGCAGAAGAGATAGCAAAGGGCTTCAGGCTGGGCTTGCCTGAAATTCTATTGTGATGATCAGCTTCATAATGAAGAGGGAAGAGTGAGCAGGGCTCCTCTGTGCTGGTACCACAAGAAAGCAAAATACACTGGCAAAAACTCAAAATGCCAATAACCTACCTACTGGAAATAATTCAAGGCATATGGTGCTAATGACTAAAATGGATAAACCACAAATGCACATGAAATGGGTGAAAGATATGAATGCTTTCATTATCCACTTGTACACTATGATAATAAAATTGAAAACAGATATTTCTAGTTATGAGCAGGGTCTACATATTGCTTTTTGTCAACTGTATCCTCAACTCCATGTCACACAACAACATACTGCAGACAAAAAGAAGTCAATTATAAGAAACAATGTCATCCATGATCCCAGACTATATTAAATAAAATTTAAAATTGAAGGTTTAGTAAAATCTGTACAAGGAATGGCTGAAGAGCTAAAAGTTATGAGGAAACCAATGCAAACAGGGTTAAGTGACCTGACCCAGAGTCACCCAGTTAGTAAGTATCTGAGTCTGAAATCGAACTCAGGAAGATGTCTTACTCGCCCAAAGCCAACTACTCTATTTACTCTGCCACCTAGATGCCCAAATATCTGTTAACAAGAGAGGATAACAAAAGAGAGTGACTATCAAACAGAAGCCAACTGTGTATTTAAGTACTTTATATAAAGTATCTGTAGTTTGTATCACTTTTTAAAAAAAGTCTATAAACAGAGTACAGCTAGGTGAATCAATGGATGAAGTCAAGCTTGGAGAAGGGAAGTCCTGGGTTCAAACCTGGCTTCGGACACTACCTAGTTATGTGAACCTGGGCAAGTCATTTGATGCCTACTGCCTAACCTTTACTGCTCTTCTGCCTTAGAATCAATATGATGTGTCATTTGAAATTATTGAAAGCCCTGGCTGCTATGGTATCGGGGAAGTTGTAGTACGTCTCCCAGGGCTTACAATAATTTCAAATGACATAATATAGTATTGATTTCAAGACAGAAGCTAAGATTTATATATATAATATGCGCATACATAATATGCGCATATTATATATATATAGTAGGATTAGGGAAACTGTGAGATCAGGGGTCAGTGGTAATGGAGTCTCCCCAATCCCTAGTCTTTGGAGAAGCAGGTAAACTTGACTGGATGGGAGGGGCAGGAGCCTGTGGAGTACTTCTTCACCTCCCCCCACCCTGTTAGCAGTTGGAAATCAGTTAACTGTCTGGTTATGGAGGATATTCTAGCTTGGTAACTTTTGGGCCAAGATGGTAAGTGGATAGAAACTAAACCCCTAGTGATGATAACTTTCTTTGTTTGAATTACTCTCTCACAGGATGGAAATGTAGGAGGTTAAAGTCTTCAGCAAATTTGACCACATGCCCCCAGGGCAAAGGCAGTTATAGCCCCAGCTAGATGAAATACTTGGCTTGGTGAAAGGAAGGTAGTAAGTATATTCCCCAGCTAACTATACATGAACTCTATCTATTCACAAACTAAATGTATTTAATGATTTCAAGGAACAGGAAAAGGAATCAGTTTAAGGAAAGAGGAGGGAAGGTAATTTGGCTAAAACTGTTAATTGTAGACTAACAACACATTCCCCCAGGAGGAGGTGGGGGAATATAACTTGAATGGCTGAGCTCTAATCTAAGCCCCTAAATATTCTTCCTTCTAAAACCTAAACTGCTAAACTGAAGGTAGACTGTGGTTTTACTTGAAGGTCTGTCCTTGTGGTTAGCTACCAAGGTAAAGCAGCCCTGGCTGTCAGGGATTGAATGTCCCAGCCCAGAGCTACACAGATTGTCCCTCTGCTCAGAGCCAAGAGCAAAGAGTCAGGACCCTTTGCAAGAGGGGTGTCCTGGCTTTTTATGCCAGGACTCCAACTGTCTTTAACTGCCCCCTCTCTTAGAGTTCTGGGGGGCACTATGGAATTCTGTGATGCAGCTTGAATCCCTCTCAGAAATATGGATACCATAATATAATATATACATACATAATATATGTATGTATAATGTGCACTTCGAAAATAGCAATGTCCCAGAGGTATTAAAAACATCAAATTGAGTAATTACTAGGCAAGTTGCCTTTATATGGTCTATATTGAATAATTTGAATTTCTGACTCAATTCTACACTCATGGCTTATTCATGAATGACAAGTATATTTAATAAACTTGAGTATATTGCCAGAATATAATTTTCTCATGGAAAATTTTTTTCTTCTTATAATATGCCACTAACACAATAATGTCAATAGCGATTGATATGAAACATATTATTTCTCCAGGACTTCTGGTGGTACAATTTAGTTTTTAATCAAATACCTCTTGCAGAATGCTGTAAGTATAGCTAATAAGTTATAAAGAAAGAATCAAACCAAACTCATCACTTGATTTACATGACTGGAATCAAGTTACATAGCTCCTCTGAAAAACACATTAAATTGCTTCTCTAAGTTGGAGAACATTTTTCCACAAATATTAAAATATCTTTTCTCCATGAATATTAAAATATCTTTTGAAAGGGATAAATAGAAGATTATAAATACAGACTAAGGAAAGATAAAGACTAAAGACTTAAAGTTCAAATCCAAAGAATAAAATGAAACATTCAATAGTGTTGACAAATCCCTCAAGCATAAAAATACCAAAGAGGAAATCGTAGCTGAATACCCTAAGAGACTTGCTGACATACTAAAATACAAGCTAAATTGGAAGAACATATTAAAATAGTTAAAACCTATGTAGTGTACAATATATACTTTCAGAACTATAGAATGGGCCATTAAATTTTTGAAAACTACAGTACTAACAACAGACGAGGGCTAGAGAGTGAATCTGTGATTTCACTGATATAGTGAAAGGTGAAGAAACATCTACCAGTGTTGATTAGTACTTCCTCTCAAACTAGTAGTCTTATCTATAACAAGATTTTGCCTTGTACATGTCTAGATCATCTAACATGGAAACACCTATAGAGTAGGAACCATACCAAGAACTTGCTTCAGGGAGGAGACATCCTGCTAACAACATAGGTGAGAACAATCTCTTTCCATTGCCCATGTAGGAAAAAAAAATAAAGGCCACATCTTTAAAATCACCAACTGGGGCCATCTTACTTTCTCTTTCAGGCAATGGTCAAGGGGATGAAGTTCCTGAGGCAAATAGGGGAAGAGCTACCTTCTCTTCCCACTTTTAGGCTTGATATTTTGTTCTATTTCATTTGTCCTTTTCAATTCTTGTCACAGGAGGTAGAGTCCCCAGATGTGAGCCACAGTGACCTTGGAGACATGATGCTGATGCCAGCCTAGCAAGAAGGGTCTGAGAAGCCATGGCACCATTACTTGAGTCAAATGGAATTTTGATCTTGAAACTTGGTGGAGCTTTGTTGTAATGGAAATGAACTAAATTGGGTATGTGTCAGTGGTGGGGGTGAGGTGTTATAACCCTACATGTTTGGGGAAGGGGAAATATATTTAAATATTTGTTACACTTTTGAAGAAAATGTTGATTTATAAAAGTAATTTTATAACAGCAATTTTACTGTTAAGTGATTAAATGGAACTTGAATATAGGAGGGCTCCTAAAATAGAGGAAGAAATATTGTTGGGGATTTGACCCAATGGCAAAGAGCCTGGAAACCCCTCGAAATCTGTTAAGTTTATGGAGAACTCTAGGAGGAGAAAAGAAATGTAAAGAAATGTAATGAAATGGTTTGCGGGCAGTGGGGGATCAGGGTCATTACTGTTACATAGAAAAAAGTCTAGAGTACATGGAGTTTAAATGGCTTGGTTTTTTTTAACATCCCCATGTTGCATTCTTGATTCTCCTTGACTTTCTCTGCAATATCCCCAAAACTCTTTATCTTGGAACCTCTAATCAGGAGCTCCACATACTGGAAATAATCTGTGCCCCTATGCTTATCCCTCTGATTGGCTGTTTCTTCTCAGAACCTCCATTTTTAAGGAGGATTCCCAAAACTTCCACATCTTCATTGTTTTCCAGGCCTATATTTCTGATTCTTCCAGACTGTGAATATAACCCCATGCCTTCTTTTTCATCTTCCCCATTATCCCTATCTCAATTTCTACCCTTCTATGACCCTTTTCAGCTTCCTTTTAGAAACTGTCTTCCTCCACTGAGGTCAGGGAGACTCTTTCTACTTGTATTTTTATTTCCAGAGCTTAGCACAGTACCTTGAAGATAGGAAGCATTTAACAAATACTTGCTGACTTGACTTGAATAAGATCCCATAGCCAGTATGTCAGAAGTGAGACGAACACAAGCATTCCTAATTTTAAGAGAAGTTCTCTATCTACTACACCAGTATGTCAAAATCAAATAGAAATGAGAGAACACTGATCCATACATAAGGATCCCTGCTGGCCCACACTGAGTTGGTTTTAAAATGCATTTTTTTGTATTTTATAGTATTTTAATTTATTTTGCTAAATATTTTCCAATTACATTTTAATATGATTGGGCCACACTTGGAAGGGTGGTGGGTCACATATTTGATACTTCTGTACTATGCCATTCTATTTCTTATCCTAAGAGAACCCTGTAAATATTAATCACAGAACCCACCACTCAAAGTCAGTTTTAGAAGGTTTACCACTCTCATCAAAAAGGAGGAAGAACACTGTTAGATGTTCTCAGATCACATGATAAGAAGGTGTGAAATCTACAGAAATGCATCTTAAGCAAGCAGACATCAGTCCTCTAAGTAATATAAAAATGCACACCTTTGAATTTTTCAAATATAATCAAAGGCAGCTTACCTCTCCAATGGAATTATGAAACAGTTAAAATCTAAGAGTAGAATCAGAAGGCTTGCCATCAGTACAAACTTAGCCAGCAAAACAAAAGTAAACAGGAAAGTTAATTGTTCACTGATGTATATTTGTCTATAGAAATAAATGAGTTTGTGATGGTATTTCAAGAATAGGT
Source organism: Gracilinanus agilis (assembly GCF_016433145.1). Classification (NCBI taxonomy): domain Eukaryota; kingdom Metazoa; phylum Chordata; class Mammalia; order Didelphimorphia; family Didelphidae; genus Gracilinanus; species Gracilinanus agilis. The sequence continues at coordinate 649,784,907 of NC_058130.1, forward strand.
TATCACAACCATAAATTACAGAAAAAGTTATCATTAAGGAGAACCAGATTCATTACTAATACAGAAAATAAAAAAAGTGGTAGAAACCATGCAACATATCATTGCATGATATAAAATTTTAGTCCCTTTAAGAATATCTAGAAACGCTGGTGGCTAGAATTATACATCAAAAGTTCACCATTGTTCATGAACTGATAGATGACAAATCTATATTCAATAATTATAGATTTGAACATCCTTAAGAATTGAACCAGTAAAATTTCTATTGCGCTGCTCCAGTCAATATGCTGCTTAGATCCAGAAGTTGCCCAAAGGTCCAGTAGTAGCAAACTACAAAGGGCCATGCCCCTACATTTCTGCACCACAATATCCATAGACTAGTTCTCTCACCTAGACATCCATGGGAGATATCTAAGAATCCCCACACCACTCTGACCTTATACCCACTTGTTCTATCAGATATGAGCTAGGGTCATGGACATTCATAGTCCTTGAATAATAAGGGAGTCATCAAATACTATTTTTCTAGGAAGAGGATAGACTCAGCATTTTTTTAGACTTTTTTTGCCAGACCGTTGTTCTATATGATTCACTCAGCCTGACAACTCCTCTGCTACTATGCTTTTCTGGCTCATTGAGGCCTTGCCATCTACCTTAAAGCTGAACCTGAAGGACAACTGGTCATTTCTACTTGCACTTCACCAGAATCTTCATTTGTGCTTGGCTCACAGCAAGTGTTTAATAAATATTGTTCTCCAATTCTTTCATACATTCAAAATTTATTAGAATCAGATCATTATCACTGATCAAGCTTTTCTCATAACCATTTAAGTAATGCTGGTTCATAAAATCTTAAGAATACTTTTTAAGTGATCCATACCAAATATTCATCACCTCTAAACTGTATGAAACATTTTTTTGAAATATAGAACACTAGCAGAAGAAATCAAAGTCATGAAGAAGTGGAACAAAGTATGTCAATATCTCTTTCCAGTTAGAGAGTCAGTAACATAAATTAGGTATGTTATATACTTATTATATGTGATGGACACTTTTCTATACACCCTTGGGATATAAACACTGGGTATAAAAAGAGACAAAAGACAGTTCATGAGTTCAAAGAGGTAAGATTTTAATGGAGGGGACAATAACAAACAAATATGTACAAATAAGATATGTGCAGGATAAATTTACTAAAAGAGAAATAATAGAGATAAAATAAAAGAGAAATGCCATCAGAATTAAGAGGAGTTGGGAAAGTTTCCTGCAGAAAATGGGATTTTATTTGGGACTTGAAAGAAGTCAGAGATTGTAGTAGGCAGAGATGAGATGGTAGAGTATTCCAGATATGGGAGATAGCCAGAGAAAATATCCAGAGCTAAAAGATGAAGTGCCTTGTTTATGGAATAGCAAGGAGGTTAGTTTCACTGGTTTGAAGAATATGTGCTAAGAATAAGGTGTTAAAAGAATGGAAAGGTGAGCAGTGAAGGGATCAAATTATGAAGAGTTTTGAATGCCACACTTAAAATTTTGTTTTTGATCCTAGAGGTCTAAGGGAGTCATTGGAGTTTGCTTTGTAGTTTAGACCTAGACTAGATAGGTAAATTTGAGAATCATTGCTTAGAGGTGGTGGTAAATTCAGGGGAGCTGATGTAATCTCCAAATGAAGTAAAGAGGGTTAACAGAAGAATGTCCAAGAAAGTAACGAACCCATTAGGCATATGGTGGTGAACCTATGGTGTGTGTGCCAGAGGGACACTCAGAGCCGTTGCCCCAGCACAGAGTTCACCAGAGTTCATTAATAGAAAGGCAGAGGGGTGGGGCTGGACTGCCTCCTCGCCTCCTTGCTTGAGGACATTTCTCACATCACCTGCCTCTCTAAAAGGTTCACCATTATTACCCTAGGACATCTTCAGTTAGATGATATGAACTGGATGAGAATCTAGCAAAGGACACTGTGGTCTAAAGTGTAGGATGAGAACCAAAGAAGACAACATCAATAAGAGGGTGATCGATAATATTAAAAATTTCAGAGAGGTAAAAAATCATGAGAATTTGAGGGAAGGCTATGGGATTTGGCAATTGAGAGATCACTGATGATTTCAGAAAACAGTTTCAAGGAAATTTTGAGGTTGGAAGCCAGTCTGTAAAAGGTTAAGAAATGAGTAAAAGGAGTGAAAGTGTAGGTACCCACTATAAACCTTTTCAAACAGTTTAGCCATAAAAGGAAGAGAAGATAGAGGATGATAGTGGAGATGGAAGGATCAAGTAAGGGTTTTCAAGATATGAGAGATGAGGACATGTTTATAGATAGTTAAGGAAGGAACCAGAACACAAGGGGAGATTGAAGAAAAGTGGTAGAGTGTGAATGATAGAGGAAGGAATTCTAGAGTACACAGGCTGGAATGGGGTCACTTGTGTGAGAAAAAAAGACTAGTAAGAAGTGAGACCACCTCTTCATGTGAGGCAAGAGTAAAGGAGGAGATAATGACAAATGACATGAGTGAGATGCAAGATGAGGAAGATGTGAGAAGAGAGTCACTCATGGCAAATGACTCATTTTTTTATGTAAAACAGGAAACAAGGATCTCAGCTGAGACAGTGAGGGAAGGAAAACCAGGAGAGGGTTGAGGAAGGATGAAGGATTTGGCAAAACTGCTATAAAGAGGGAGAGATAGTGAGTTGATAAGGCAGATGGAGAAAGCTTGTCAGCAGCAATGAGGACCCAGTTGAATTGCATAATATAAATTGGTCGTGTAAATAGAATATTTGTTTGATTTTCTCCACCTTCATTCAGTAGCATGTGTGTTGAAGAGAAGGTAATTGATCTAAAGCTGAGGCTTGGCAGGGTGCAAGAGGATAAGGGGGTAAGGGAGTCAAGAATTTGGTTTAGATGTGAACTGGTTAACTAAAGTGCCAAGATGGAGAAACGAGGAGAGAGTGGCTAGTGAAGAACTGATCACCCAGGACAAGGCTGATGTATTGGGGGAATGGATGTCTTGATGTGGGAAAAGAGTAGGGTTTGGTAACAAAAAGCAGAAGGAGAGTTAGGAAGCCACATTTAGCTACAGGCTATTTACTTATAATTATCTATACACATCTGAAAAGATAACCATCTAAATACTTTGCTTTCTTGGATTGTAAGATTGCAGGGTTAGTAGAAATGGCATTAACAAGAGCCTCCCCTCTTTATCAGCTTTCCAACTAAAGGAATTTCATCTACTTTTCTTAAAACCATAATATTGTAGAGTTAGAAGAGACTTCAATTCATCTAGACAAACTCCTAAGTCATGAATCTATACATCATTCCTGAAAAATGAACATCCACTCTCTATGTGAAGATTTCAAATGAAAGCTTATTCCATATTTTAACAGCTAGCGGGAAGTTTTTTGTAAGTCTTAAATTAAATTTTGACTCTCAGTAACATCTAATCATTGAATCTAGTGCTGCTTCCTGGGGTTAAACTGAACAATACTAATTCTTTTCCACATGATAATTCTTCAAAAACTTGAAGGTTGCTTTGGAATCTGTAAATCCATCTCTTGTTCAGACTAAACAGCTCAACTTTCTGACACCAATTCTTAAATAGCAAAACTCAAATCATTGTGGTTTCTGATCACTAGGTACGTTTTAGCTTGTCACTGTCCCTTCTAGAACATGAAACCCAATCTAAAGTAAAGGCATGGTCTGTTCAAAACAGAGTTTAGAAGGAATGTTACTTCCTCTTGCTCTGCACCCTGTTTAACAAATAATTCAAAATAATATTCAAGTAGATCTTTTGTCTGGTAACTCATGTCATACTTTGAGTTAGTCTAGGGCTTTTGCATTTCAACTGTTTTTGACACATATTGTTCCCCCCAACAGATTTTTTATCATATGCTTTGTGCTAAGCATTGTCATAAACAATTAGGATGCAAAGACAAAAGCAAATGAGTCCTGCTTTCTACCAATTTACATTCTAAAAAAGAGACAAGTATACATAGAGTCAGAGTAGCTTATATCTTTTTTTAAAGTTAACAGGAAGTCATCAAATTTTATTTAGAGGAAGGCAGTGACATATTCATACATGCATTTTAGGAAAATCACTTTGGTGGCTATGTGGAAAGAGAGAAAAAGTAGGGAAACCAAATAATATGAGGCAATTATAGTACTCTAAGTTAAGAGGTGATGAAAGCTCTGCAGTAGTTGCATGAATTGAAGAAAGTAGGAATTATATATGCGTGATGTTGAAGAGATACAAGTGAAAATATTTGGAAACTGGATACATAATGTGAGAAAGAGTAAGGAATGACAATGAGTTGCCAACCTGAGTGCATTATCTGATATTTTTAATGATTGATTTTGTTTTCATATTTATACTTAATAATTATCATCTTGTCAGTTCATTATTCTAGCTTGACAAAATCTCTAAAGATTCCAATTATGTCATTTGAGTTATTGTTGATCCCATTTCCTATCATTAGAAAATTTAATAAACTTATCATATCTGGGCCTTTAGAGTCACTGATTAAAAACGTGTTGTCAAGGATGAAAATATAAATTAAATCTTCATACTTACTACTCTGTAGGCATTTGAATAGGAGAAACTTTTCTAAATACTTTACTGTGAAGTTTGTGATGTCATATAATAAAGTGTCATAGTATGTGGAAACACATGCCCCAGTGGCTTTTATGCAGGTGCAACTGAATTAAAAGGAATGATTCCCACAGTCTTGAAAAGAAAAAGTTGCCTCTCCTCTCAACAATGGTTTAAAAATTATGTAGAAAAGGATAGTCCTATACCAGTTAGGTGGTAAAGAAAATGGAGTGCTGGATTTGAAGCTAAAATTTGTGCCTATGACATTTACTAATTTTATGACCCTGTGCCGGTCCATTCATATTTATTTGACCCAGTTTACTCATCTGTAAAATAAAGCAATATAAAACTGGACACAAGTTAACTCCTCTTAGTCTCAATTTCCTCGGTTATAAAATAAGTCTATCCATAATGCCCCCTTTTTCAGGGTCACTGTGAGGACAAAATGAGATAATATATGAAAACTGCTTTGTAAACCTTAAAGGGCTATATAAGTTTTAATTATTATTAAGCAAACTAGTTGGTGCAGTGAATAAAATTCCAGACCTAAAGTGAGGAAGACCTGGGTTCAAATGCAGCCTCAAATACTTAGTATCTGTGTAACCCTGAGCAAGTCACACAACCTGTCTTTCCCAGTTTCCTCATCTGTAATATGAGGATAATAATAGCACTTAGCTCCCAGGGTTGCTGGAAAAATAAAATGAGATCATGAATATAAAGTGATTAGCACAGCGTCTGCCATACGGTAAGCACTATGTAAATTGTAAATATTAGCTATGATGATGATGATGATGATGATGATGATGATGATGATGATGATGATTCTCTTTACTATTTGGATACTCCAAAAGTTTGCTGACCATTTAAGTATGTATTATCTCACCCTTAGTATGGGCAGGAAGCTCCTCGAGCCTGCCTGAGTCACTATCCTGCTAATAGTCGCTAAAACATTGTAGCTAGGTGTGGTTCCAAAACGGAGGGCCAAAAGTGACCACTAAGGGCCACAGAACATCTAAATATGAAAAAGTCTGTTCTTACTACAAACATTTTATCATATACACTAGACTTCTTTATAGCCTAGGGCACAGCTTATACTTGTCATAGAAAAGTATCAAGGGAAACAATATTTGTAAATCCCTACAGTGAGGAGTAAAAATATGTGTGTGTTTTATATTGTATTAATTTGAATCACTTTAGTGAAAAGTCATTTATTCTGTAAATAATCAGAATATAATTAAAGTGTCATTGAGAGCAAGTCTGTATACATTCAGAATAAATATTAATCACTGAAACTATAAATATAACTTGGAAAGAGTCTATATAAATTCTCCTTTCCCAAAAGCTTTTTATTGAGCCTAGTTTGCTTATGGCGCAGGGTTTGGAACAAACCCACCAGGGAAAAGCTACACCTCTGAATTGAGCCCAACTGCTAAACAGAATCAAAGCCACATTAATGTCCAAATTCCTATAGTACGACTAATAAGACTGTTCAATCCAGTGAGATGATTAAATCCAAATACAGTTTTAAAGTATACTTCTCTATTTAAACAACTATATGGTGAAATTCAGGTTCTGTCTTCATTTTAGTTTGAAGCCATGATATAGTGTCACCTGAGAAATTTATCTTTTTTTAAGTGGCCATCCTTTCAGAGTCATCTAAGCACCATTTCCTGATAACAGAACAATAACCAAAACACCTTGGTTTGGAAGAAAAAGCTACAAGTTGAATGGAACAAGTTTCTCTGTCCCCAATCCTGTTAAAATGTTTTCTTCCCAAGAAAATCTGATATTTGCAGTCATCCAATAGCATCAGTTCATGAGGAGTCTCATAGTTGGGAATGTATTTACAGGAAAACTAAATTAATCAACAGGGTGCTCTCTTTTTATCACCACCATTTAAAGTTGCCAAATGTGGCCTAAGTAGAGAAATAAGTTATTCTAAGACATCATCACAGGACTAATATACTTAAGAGTTTCTTGTGTCATGTGCAGAGGGTAAAGGGGAAGAAGGATCCCACATCTATGAAAAAGGAGTAACTCTTTAAAAAAAGTATTTGTCAATTAAAATTCCCAGGTACTGCCCATCCTCATTCCTCACCCAGCCCAAGTGAAGGCATCATTTAACAAAAAGATATATATTTATATAATAAAACTATATCTTGCTTCTTTCTATTTATCAGTTCTTTCTCTGGAGATGGATATATACATCATTCTTCAAACAACATTTCTGTTGTACATAATGTTCTTTTAGTTCATTTCATTCTTTATAACTTTGTGGGTTTTCCCATGCTTTTCTAAGATCAAGCTGTTCATCATTTCTTGCAGTACAGTAGTATTCCATCACAATCATATGCCACAACTTATTTAGCCACTCCCCAATTGATGGCCTCCCCCTCAATTTCCCAGTTTTTCACCATCAAAAAACACTTATTTTGCCTGTGTCTTGATTTTGAGGATCCTTTTTAAGAAGAGTTAGCCTGGGTAAAGAACTATGTTGAAGGGTGCAGGGCATGCAGTTATATTTTAGAAAATTGTAGATACTGTTTTTGACCAGTTAACATCAAGATTAGACTCCTTTTATTATTAGTAAAATCAATAACATGAAAACCCTTTTTGGAGTTTATCTTTTTTTGTATATAGTGCCATGCATTATAAGAAATCCTTTTTATCAGTACCTATAAAAACCTACTCTGGTGCCTAAAACCACAACTAAAACTGAATAATAGCCATAACTAGACTTGAGTCCTAAGGGATTTGCCTCAAGACATTGCAATCTAGAGGGGGAAATTTTAATGCACATACACTCCTTCAGAGTTAAAAACAGGAAAATCCTAAATCCTGACCACCTGTCAATAGTCAAAGAAATGAATTTCCTCTCTATTCAATCATTTGTCTTCATTATTTCTTGGGTGACTTCACAACCTGAATTACAGAGCTGATTCAATTTTTTTGTTGTGCTCTTTTCCCCAGGCATATTTTGGGGATGTCTTAGGCCCTGAAGATACTGGTTACAGCTTTGCTAAATAGGACAATAAGAGATTCAAAAGGGTCCTCACCTCTACCTCATATCTTCACTTCAAGGTTCACCTCTTGTGTTTCCTAAACAAGGTCCTTCCTGACTCACTTCCCCCCAGGAGTGAGTATTTTACCACTCCCCTATATTACTTTATACATATTTTATATTTCTCCTGGTAGAATGTAACCTCCTCAAGGCAGGGACTAGTTTTTTGTTTTGTTTTGGGTTGGGAGAGAGTTGGTCTCCAACACATAATACAATACTTGTCACAGAGAGAAAACTTAATTTTAATTTTTAAAAATTGATAGAATTGAATTGTACTTGCTATACTCTCCAAGTGAGTAAGAAATGCTTCCCATTGATAAGTTCCTTATCTTTCAAGTTCCCTGACCTTGCTGAAAATTAAGGCTGGCATTAGGGTTATGTGAAATGCATGATGAACAAACAGTTTGACTTTTTATGATTCTTACCTTTCACTTATAGTTATACATAAAGTACAACTATACTATAGTTATTTGCCATTCTCACGTAGCATGCCCATAATGCCCTAAGCTCTTCAACTCAGTTCTCTACCCTAGCTTTCCCTCCTTAAAAAGGACCTTTAGATCATTCTTGACTTCATTGCTTCTCACTTCTTTTTACTATTCACCCAGGATTCTGCCTTTTCAGAAGACAGCTAGAAAACCTAGAAGATCCTGATCTTGGAGGAGCCTCAGAGACTGTCTATTCCTACCCCCTCCTTTTACAGATATGAAAAATTAGTCCAAGGGCAGTTAAGCAATTTGCCCAAGATCACATGAATAAATATCAGAGATAGGATTTGAACTTGCTTCCAGGGCCATACTTTCTTCCCCTGTATCCACACAGAGTTGTCCTGCTTTCTGACACTAGCTCTATTTTCATAGGAATTGTCTGGAAATGAATGGCATAAAGTCTGACTTTAAAATTTAAAACCCTTTAACTGGCCAAAAAGACATATATTAGGAGAGGAAGACAGATTAAGTATTTGATTAATCTAAAGAATCATGTTATATTCTCAATATATATTAACAATGAAAATAAATCTATTTATGACAGTGTTACCTACTTTTTTCATTAATGGTCTATCAATGTGGCACTCTGGTTACTGGAATATTTTGATGAGCAAAACTGTCCAAGATATTACCCATATATTATTAGTTTTCAAAGAATTTGAGTATATAAAAACATAAACAATAACAAAATAGTATCTTCCTTTGATGTGATTTAGAAAGTACTTCATATTCTTTTCCAAGTGATCTTACAGGATTCATAATTACTAATGATAAGTATTCATTGTTAACAAGGTAGACAGTAAAAGAAAGGGAAGTCTCTATTAACTCTATAATATGCAGAAAAACTCATTTCTTCAGATTTTTGATATCAAATTGTGACTACCCTCTCATAAAAGGAGAAATAAGAAAAAAAAATTTCCTACAATTCACTTTATCATTTCATTACAACTAAATCTATATATGTTTACCAACACCTAGTAAGAAAGATGTCTTCTTTTCATATATAGTATTCTTTGGTAAAGAATCAAATAAGTTATTGCTCCACTCTTGATAGTGTACTATTAACAACCAAGATAACAGGCTTTCCTTCTTGGTTCTGCAAGAATTATTAAAAACCTGTATCCAATGGTTTTCAAGGTTAACACACATAATGCAGACCACATAAATTGCAACTTAAATGTAAACAAAATGTCAATAAATAAAAAGCATATGTCTAAGGCATATTTTCTTGACTCTATCCTACTGAAAATGTCCTTATTTCCTGCTCTCAGTTTAATCTGTCACAATCTACAACTGCCTTTGGTTATATTATCTAATGCTTCAGCCACATGTCATTGTCAGTTTATATGCTGAAAACATTAGTTAGAACAATATTCTCTGCAAAACATCTCTCTTAGAAAGGCAATAGTAGTAAAATCTTAAAACACTGAATAATATTTCTTTTAGTCTCCCCCAAGTTAAAAGTCACATTTTGTTTACAAGCAGCTAATGGTTGGATGAAAATCTGCTTATTCAGGAGGGCAGATGATGGGGAAAAAATCAAAATAATAAAATTCAAAGTTTCATGTTTAAATTTCTCCACAAAATTAAAACAAAATAGTTGAAGGGTTGATGATTATTAATGCTTACAAGTTCTAGGTCCTAAGCTAAGGCAGCCCAAAGTTCAGTAGCCAGAAATAAACATCAGGGCATGCCAAGGCCCCACCTGAAGGAATTTAATAGGCAGTGATGCTTGAAATGGGTCAGGAGCAGACAGACCATCCTGCCATGAAGTAATCAGGGACAGTGGTGAGGTTTCTTTTGGAAAGCACTGATATACAACCCATGAAGCAGGAAAGCAGACCCAGAATTGAGTAGCATTGCTACACAAATTGTAACCAACCTCCACAAGACAGACTTCTCCTAGACTGAGAATGAAAAGGATTTAGGGAGACCCAACATTATTCTTTTAGTGACACTCACATCAATATTAGCATAGTGGCTCCCAATGTTCTTTGGAAAGAACTTCCAAAGTACATGAAACGAAGGCTCACTATCACGTCTCAGTATACCTCCATAATAGAGGTAGTAACAGGAATATGTTTCATTGTATTATTTCCCCAAATTAGAATTAGATCAAGTTTATCAAGCACAGAATCTGAGCTCCATGTTTTAGTCTAGTGTATATATACAGCAATGAAGTGGTCTCTGCCCTCAAAGAGTTTATAGTCTAGCTATGGAAATACTATGTATACTTTTAAGGGGTTTCAAAATACATTCAAATATTGGGGGAAGGAAGGGAGCATTATGAAGCAGCTCATGAAGTATATGAAGCTTATACTTAGTTTTGATAGAATTTAAGCATTAAGAAGTAAGTGATTGCAGTCGTGAGGGTTAGAAGATGCTGTCACTCAAAGGCTTAAAAATGGATAAAGAAACATTATATGTGAGGGACAGCTAGTAGGCTAGAGTACATGAACTGAATGTATTGTGGAAACTGTTCAGCCTAAAAGGCTGAACTTGGCATCACTAGATATCAGTTCAAATGTTGCCTCTGCCACTTATCACCTAGGAGATCTTGGGCAACTCTCCTAACCTCTTGGGGCTTTATTTTCTTCATCTATAAAACGACAATGTTTGAATAAATGACCTATGAGTTTCCCTCTATATCTAGAGCTATGATCTTAACTTAAATAAATCTGGAAAGGTAGGCCAGAAATAGATGGTTAAAGGGCTTTAAATACACACACATACACACACATGTATATACATATATACATATATATATATATATGCATGTATGGAATACATTCAATCCTATTACAGTCTTTAGAGGAAGAGTGAGATAATGCCATATCAGTGTTTTAAAAATATCATGTAAGGATAGCTAGGTAGCACAGGAGACAGAGCACCAGGCCTGGAGTTAGGAGGACCTGGATTCAAACGTGACTTTGGACACTTCCTAGCTCTATAACTACCCTGAGAAAGTCATTTAACCATAATTACCTAGCTCTTGCCATTCTTCTGTCTTGGAATTGATACCAGACAGAAGGTAAGGGGAGGAGGAGGAGGTGAAGGGAAGGGAAGGGAAGAGAAGGAAAGGGATGAAGAAAAGAGAGAGACAGAGACAGTTTCTCTATTCAAAACCCCTTTTCTGCAGTTCTAACCAAAGATACTTCAGTTTAGTAGGGAGGACAATAGACAAGGAGTCAGAAGGACTTGGGTTAAGATGTTTACACGACCCTGGAAAAGCCATTAACCTCTCTTTTCCTACATTTTCTCATTTATAATATGTAGTTTATTAGAAGGCTTCTGAATTGCCTTCCAGCTCTAAATTCATGATCTTATGAGCTGTCACTAAAGTGCCAAACTCACAAATGTTTATTCACATACTCTTATACAAACCTTGTAAGTATGCTACATTCCCATGTTCAAAACCAAACCTTTTACTTTTCTCTTCTGTGAGACTTTTGCTCTCCTCTAATATTATCTGTTTCTATTAACAACCCATTGCCATTATCTTGTCAGATTCAAAACCTTGAAGTCATTTTTAATTTCTCATTATACATATAAAACACCTTCCAGATAAAGCCTAGAGCTCTAGAACTCATGTTAGAGTTGGACTCCAAGGACCTGAGCTCTAATTCTTATTTTTTTCTCCTTCTACCTACTACCTATGTGACTACAGACCCATTCACTTGCTTTCTCTTTGCCTCAGTTCCTTATCTATAAGATGAGGCAGTTGGATTAGATGGACTCTGGATTCTATGATCCTATGAGTTAGTTTGTGGGTCCCATTAATTCTGTCTCTGAAACATATTTCTTATTGATCCTCATCTTTTTGCCATGATCCCATCTCAAATCTTTGTTACTTTTGGCAATAACCTCCTCACTGATCTTGGCTCTCTCTCTAATCCATCCTACCCACAACTACCACACTGATCCTCCTAAAGCATATTTTTGATCAAGTTAATGCCTTATTTAGAAACTTTCAATGATTTCCTATTGCCTTTAGAATAAAGTTAAAGTTCCTGCTTTCTAAGGGTCTCAATGGCCTGGCTCTCCTTTACTTTCCAGGTTCTATCTCCCATTCCCCTATATTCTAGGCAAACAATATTTCTCATCATTCTTAATGCATATCCCATAGTTTCCCAACCTTCTGCTTTCACTGGTACTTCTTACCATTACACAGATATTCCATTATCATCCAGTTGTTATGTCCATCTGATATCCATCAGGACCCATCTAAAATGGCACCTCCTTCCTGACTCTCCCTGACCTGAACCAGATGTGATCTTTTCCCCTATCCAAACTCTACAGCTTTTCTTTTGTGCCTCATAATAATTATTTGAACATATATCTATCATATTTCCTCTGCTGGACTATAAGGTCCAAGAGCAAAGATCCCGTTGTCTCTTCATGGATTCCTTTATAGTCCCTGATCTAGAAAATAGCTTTAGATGAAGTAAATATGCACTAAAATTCATTAAATCAAATTGATTATGACATTATTTTCAATCCTTGTTGTCACAGGGAAAAAGCATGGGACTCTTTTAATCTTATACAGCCATGTGCCCCTACACGTCTGTTGTCAGGATGCCTGGACAGGGAACATTTAGATGGTAGCCAGAAGAGAATGTTAGGGCTGGAATGAGGAAGATTTAAGTTCAAACCAGTCTCAGACTCTTGCTAGTTATGTTACCCTAAACCAGTCATTTAACCTTTGTTTGTCTCAAGTTTCTTTATCTTTAAAGAAGGAATTATAATAGCAACAAGGAATTGTTGTGAGAATCAAATGAAAATATTTATAAAGCACAGCACAGTGTCTAGCATATAGTAGGTGCTAATATATTTGTATATAACATTAATTATTATTATTACTACTGCTGCTGCTTCTGCTACTACTATCTGGGTTCCTTCCTACTTCTGTCATGAGCCATGTGAATTAGTAACTTGAGCTCTATATGCCTTAGTTCCTTCATCCATTAAATTAAGCAGCTGAACCACATGAATCTCTAAGATCCCTTTCCCATTCAAATTCTTTAATGTCATAATTACATGAAGCAGTGTTGTAGAGCATAGAGTCAGAGGGCTGAGGTTGAGATTCCAGTATTCTTGCTTTCTACCCATGCGTTTTCAGGCAAGTCATCTAACATCCCTAGACTTCAGTTTGCTCCTTGATAACAGTTCTTGTTTCAGTCATTTTCAACTCTTTGTGACTGTATTTAGAGTTTTCTTGGTAAAGACAATGGAGTTATTTGCCATTTCCTTCTCCTGTTCATTTTACAATTGAAGAAACTGAGGCAAATAGTATCTGTGTGAGACCAGATTTGAACTCAGAAAGATGAGTCTTCCTGAGTCCAGACCTAGCATTCTATCCACTGTACCACCTTCCTTTGGAACATGAGGAGGTTGGATCAGAATCTACTCTACCATCCCTAGATTTATGACCCTACCACCAATGATACATGTCTCCAGTTTAACAGAACAGATATTATTACAAATTTGGCCATTAAATGAACTCTTGATTTTTTTTTAAAAAATGACATCTATTTTTTCACTGACCAAAAATTATACTGCCATGGGGAAATAAAAACTTCACAATGGATAGCAATGAAAATTTAAAAGAGAGATTAATAAAGCCACCAGTCCTCTTGTTATGCAGGGAATTCATGTGTACCAGCAGATCAAATGGTGTTTGTAATTCCTACCTGGTAAAAGCTGTACCTGGCAGCTCATTTTTTTTCTTTACAATATATTCCTTTTCTTCTCTGTTGCTCAAGCCCCCAGATCATAAAATTTTCCTCCATCCTTGGTGATACTCTAGCTCCTCCCTCACATAATTTCTCTTTGCTAATGCTTCTGTTTATTTCTAGTGATAAACACATCTATTTTCATTCTTTCCCATTACTAGGCGTTAATTAATAATCTATGGTAGCTTGAAATTCATTAAATTCAAGACTTCAAATTAAATAACCTGAATTAGCTCCTACTTTTGAGTTTGACAAATTATAACATAACCAGTGTCATTTTTCAGTTTCAGAATTGTCCTTTTTATTTCTTTGTTTCCAAACAATCACTCCTTTGTCAACTCATTTGTCTCTCCTACTTTCCCGTCCAATATTTTCCTCTGATTTCCATCTTTCTGTACACAATATTGTCTTTTCCTCTTCTACTTAGTTTACCTTTTATCTTTCCCCATCTCCTTGCTATCTTAGTAAATTCAGCAATAGTTTGGATACAATATTGTATTTTTTGGGTTTTTTTTAACAATTCGTCTCTAAAGGATGCCACATGTGTATCCAGGAAGGAATTCTGCTTAGTCTGAGGATGGAGTGCACAAGGCAGAGACCTTTCTGAAGCAGGAGGGCGAAAACAGCTAACTGTGGATAGGCTTGGCAGCTGCACTAGTCAGCTCCTGGAAAATGTTCCAGACCCCTGCTTGTGAAACAATGCTGTTGGTCTTCCAAGTCTCTTCCTCTTCCCCTATATGACAGCCATGGAACCTGCTATTTACAAAACCTGGCTACAAATCACAGAATCCAAGAATTTTAAAATTGGAGGAGACCCTAGAGATTATGAAATCCAACACTTTCTTTTGGAAGATAAAGAAAGTCAGATCCAGAGAAGTCAAATGATTGCCTATGGTTAGTTACAGATCTAATCTGTGACAGAGCTGAGATTATAACCCAGGTCTCCTGATTTTCAAATCAATGAACTTTATTAGAAAAGTAAGACAACAAACTAGTTTTCAATAAAAATCATACAAAAGGAGAAATTACTTTTTAAAACAAAAATGAGCTTAAAAAACGAACTTAAAAAGAAGCAACTTTTTCTTTAAAAAAAGAAAAGATAAAACTGGTTACACAGAAAATCTACAAGACATTTTCTAATACCAGTTACCTTAAGATCATTTTCTAACATGTTGTTCACATACCTTAGTACTCTAAAAATGGAGTAGGAAAAAAGGCAAATGTGTGTTCTAGCTAACAATTAACAGAACCTCATCCTGAGTTTAAAGGGAGAGAGGAAAAATCAAACATATTTGAGGCCCTTTATATTCTCATTGCATAATAGTTTTTTAGGGTAACATCTTATGCACTTAAAGTGAATATTCCATCATGGTGACCTATGACTTATGTCTGTAAGTAATTGTAAGCAGCTGATTCTAATATTACAGTGTTTAATGTGAATGGAGGTTAAGGCTGGGTTTGTGCACAATCAGGTTAAGATTGGATGCAACAGCAGAAAATCCATACATATGTTGGAAAATTCTGAAAAATGCCCATAGTCCCAACTTGATTAGGCTTCACATTTTTGCATGGTTTGTCAAAGCAGTTCAGTGAAATCAGATCAAGATGGAGAATGGGATAAAGTGATTTTCCTTTCTGTTTTTCCATTAATCACCATGACCCAGAGAAGCAAAGACCCTCTTTCCCTTCTCTCCTAAGGGAAGAAGGGACACTTCTTTAGGAATTATGCTGATGATACAAATCAGTTGCTGCATAAGTTCCAAAATATATCTTTATTTTTTCTTTAATATTTTAGCATCTGTGTGAAGCTTTGTATTGTTAATCCCGACTGTAATTTGGAATTGTTAAAGGAAATTAATTTGTGCCTAATTTGCAAAATACCACTTCATTTTTAGTTGATATTTTTTATTGGCCTAGCTTGGTATTTGTGTTATCTTCAAGAAACTATGGTAATATAATCATTTTTTAAATGAGAATAGAAAAACTTTGAAGAAATTGAAAGCCAAAGCATGAATAAAAGGTCTTGGTTCTAAAAAATCCAGGCAAAAACCTTCAACTTGGTTAACTTATTTACTTTTTTTAAAAATGCTAATACTATCCTGCTCAGGACTCTCATTTTGACTGCATTTAAACTGTTAACAGAATAGCATCAAGCTATTTTTCAATTAACATAGCATACTGCTAAATACTGGTTTAGACAAACATCTAAAGTTTTCAATGAATGTTGCAGCCCAATAACCTAGCTGTCATCTAACAACATTTTCACTTCTATCAGACTGTATTAAGATGAACTCTGTAACAAAACAGCCACACTTTCTTTGAAAATAAGCATATTTGCTTTAAAAGCCTTTTTGGCGAATGATTCTTGTTATTAATTTGGACCACAAAGGGGCACAGAGTTGCTGAGAGAGGAAGAGGGATGTTATATAAACAATATACCACAAAGCAGGCCTTTATTCTCAATACCTGGATACTTCCCATTTGTTTTCAGGCACAAGGCAGCAGGTTAAATATCTTCAGCTATGCAAGAGGTAGATTATTAGTTTCGTAAGAAAATATTTTTATATTCTGAATGAAAGCTACCTAATTTATTTGAACAACACCATCCTTGTGAGAATAAGAAACAGACGAATAAAATTTGTTTCCAATGACCAAACAAGGAACCCTAATTGAATAGCAAAACCACCAAATACAGGAGAGTTTCAAGATCTAAAAGGACCTGTGATACAGGGAGGGGGCACAACAGTTTTGCCCTCCTCTCTGTATCACATACCTTACAACCTATGATGGCATCTCCTTTTAAAATAAAAAATAGAGTTCTTCATGGATTGTAGATATTTTACATAAGACAGAGTAGAATAGATTTTTAAAAAAAGAAATTTATGTTCATATCTTGTGCTATGGCCATGAGTTTAAAAATCCATGAATCACAAAAACACCAAAAACAAAACCTTTTTAAATTCAATGCTACAAATAGACCAGACTAACATTCTTCCTCCTTCCCCTTTCTCCCCCTTCCCAATATTGAGCCAGGCATATTAATGACACATCTAGTAGCAGGGACCATTGGTTATTCCAGAAATACTACTGATTTTAATTTCAGATTTTTGGCTTCCTTCTTACTAAAAAAGCTGGGTTTTTAAAAAGTTTTTATTTGACCCCATAGTAATTTATATAACTATTAATCAATACATGGAGACATACACTCAAGAAATAGACTAATTTAAAAAATGTAAAAAAATAGCATATTATTGGCAAATTCACACACATACACACACACACACACACACACACACACACACACACACACACACAAAGCTTTATGAGTATTCATCTGATGATAGGGACTATTTAGAGATTACATAAACCTCATTAATTTAATGGCTCAACTGTTAGTCATATCCTCATGAATAACAGCCACCAAACCCAAATTTAATTAGAATCCTTTTTCTTGGAAACCGTAAGACTTTTTATAAACTTTACCTTGTACTTTATTCCTCTCAAGCACATTAACACTATATTACATGAATACAGTTCTTTTCTGAAAGGTGAATTCTCCACAGATCAAAAATAAGTTTTCTTTTTATTTTAAAGAAGATAGTTATAAAACTTTTCATAAATTTCTTACTTACCAACCACTTGAGATAGATTTTACAAGTATTATTAGTTACAGTTTATAGATGAACTAACAGGCTCAGAGAAACTAAGTGAGTTACACATTGTCACACAGGCAATAAATGTCTAAGGTAGGATGTGAAACCAAGTTCTCTTGACTCTGTTTTCAACACTCAATCTACTCTCCCACACTTACTCTAATATAATGACTACAAAGAACTAAATGACTAAATTGTAGTTAGAAAATATCTTTCGTAAGCTTTTTTACACTGGGGCAAACAAAATTAGATGAAAAAAAGCTTCATAGAACATAACAAAAACATTCTTACCTCCTGGACAATGCCTCATAGCCATTTTACACCTTCTAGATTCAGCAATGGTTGGACATGGTATTGTGTCTTTTGCTGGCTTCTTAACAATTTGTCGTGTTCTTGTTTCTAGACCCCATTTAAATCCACATGTTCGGTTGTTTCTGCTACAAGTTCCCCACTCACTCCAGGGACCCACTTCACATCCTTCTGTTGAGACAAAGACATAATGGAATGATTAAGCACAGACTGATTCTATACTATCTACTTTATATAAAGATACTTAATTTTCTTCCTTTCTTTCTTCCCCTCTGTCTCTTCCCTACCCCCATAAAGTTGTTAAATATCTATGAAACTATATTTCTGTAGCAGTTGTTATTCAGAGGGTGACATCTAATACCTCTAGGGTCTTATGATTTATTTCATCAGTAGATTTCCTCTCACCAATCTTAAATCTCAACCTCAGGCTCCTCATTTTAAATGAGCAGATTGGGCTTGATGGCCCCTAGAATTCTTTCTAATTCTAACATGATGATTCTACTAACTCTTGTACAAATCATGAACAATCCTAACTGCAGTGGCAAAATCTATCATTCCATAGCCAAACTGATGAGCAAGCTTTCTGAGTATAAGTAAGGTGACCCATAAAAGATGCTATCCCCTTGCTGGACCCACACTCAAAGCATTTCCATTTCAACAGAATGTTTTATAGCTTATACTCCACTGATGTAACCTTAAAGAAACAAGTACTGTGATGCATATACTAAGTAGAAATATGTCTATATTTCCTTTTAGATCTTTTGTCTGAGGAAAAAAGTACTTCAATTTATTTGAATATTATATTAAGTCAGTTTCGGCAGTAAATAATTTTCTGATCTTTAAAAGATAATTCTAAGAAATACAAATCTAGAATGGACAGAATTCCTACAATGTCATTTTTTATGTCAAGACAGAAATCAAATTAGGATAATACAATCTGAAAAGGTCCAATATTCATAAATCTATCTTTATTTTGACTTTGAAATAGTTTTGGAGTTTGGTATAAGGAATTTTGCTTGCATTTTCTGTTTGTATTTGATAGTTTCAGTAGCATTCTTTAAAACTATGGTATTCTTATTTCCTCAGAATAATAAAGCCCGGGGAATTAAAGAGTCAGTAACTTAGAAAAGTGGAAAATTCAGGACTAAGAATTCTGAATTATTCATCTGAAAACCAATCTAGAAACACTGAAAATTTAGTGAAATGTAGAAAAATCAATTGTCCTAGCCCAAAATACCATAAAAAAATCCATCCCACACAAGATAAGACAAGCTAGTATGATATAGGCATATGTATATATGCATATAATCTATGTATATGTGTATATATCCCTGGGTACACATACTATCTGGCAATTTTAAGAAAATTCTTGCCCCCAAGTGGTGAGACTTTCAATCTTTCCTTACATAGTCTCTCCACAGTATCACTGGAGCAAGGCTTCTCAGCTTTCATTTGAAGAGGCTGAGAGGCTTTTATAGTGCATATCATTCAATTCAATAAACATTTGTTAAGCACTGACTATGTGTACCAACTTGTAAAAGGGAATTCTTGGTTCTTTTTGAGTTAAGTGGTTTGCTAGTTACTACACCTACTTCAAGCTTGTATTTAAGTTAGTGTTAACCAAAGTATTAGCTCCAACTAGGCAAAGAGAATAAAGGATTCCCTTTAACAAGTGTGAACTCAAAGAGAACCAAGAATTCCCTTTTACAATGTGTATCATAACAAATACACATTGCAATTAAAAAATTTCAATCAAGAGAAAAAATTTGCTTTATTTTTGACTGAATTTAAATTCTTAAATCAAAACCTAGCTTCTGGTTGGTCTTTAAATTTTAATTAAAGCATATAATAATTCTGAATGTCTAAGTGAAATTTCTGAGTATTCGCATAACTCTTATTATTGAAAATACATCAGAGATTAATATGACAAACTCATTATCCCAAACATTAGAATTTATTGAAGAAAGAGGAAGATAGTGTTATTATAAAGTTATTATAAATCTTTCTTCATCCACCCAGGAAAGATGTATTAAGCACTGTTACAGGCCCTGGGGAAATAAAGGCATAAAGGAAAACAATCTTTGCTCTCCAGAAGCCTACATTCCACTGGAAGGCTTGATGCATGGTACTTTATGCAGATACAACCAACCACAGCTTATGCATTTAATACAAAAGCAAGGCTTTCATGCAGTTGAATGTATATTGGTAAAATAACAAAACCTTGGAAATGTACGTTCCTAATGGAAAAACTAAAGTTATAATTATTTGAAAATTTAGAAGGAAAACAAAAGTAAAAAGGTGTTTCTCTGGGAACAGTTACTATTGTTTTATTAAGCTAAAAAGAAATCAGTATATTGATTTGGTAAAAAATTTTTGCTGGCACATGTTTCATTTCAATAAGCAAACATGCCAACCCCAGATAGTGACAAGCAGAACAATAATGTTTGAAAATATTCATTTCAATAATTTAGCAAATCAACACATGACTCATCAATTTTAGTTTTATTAACAATGTATTTCTGGTAGACAATAGAAAATCAATCCAAGAAATTTTGCAAAGATACAAGTTTTAAAAGAGGCTACAGTTTTAGAGAAAATTAAAGACCACTCACCCACGCATTCCATGGTTTCATCTAATGGTGCAAAACCATCAGGACATTCATGAAAGCAGCGACCTCTATGCAAGTAGAAGCCTGCTTTGCACTTTGTACAAAAGTCTTTGCTAAAGCAAGAGTCACAGTTTTCTATTCTGCATCCTAAATGTTTTTTTGAAGAGAAAGAGAAATTCAGAGTAAGAAACACTTCATTTACAAATATTTCTCCCCCAAATCCTTATCTCCACAGAAATGTTAATGGCCAGAGTTGTTATTCTTCCTTTTCACATCTACTGATATGATCCCTTTTAAATCATTCTCACCCACAACTTATCACTACCACCAACACAAAAACAAAAACAGAAAAAGAATGGTTAGCTGATTTCTGAACTGACTATGGCCATGTAGGAATATTCAATACTTTGTGGTTAGCCTTTAAATCACATTATTTTTTTAAATAGAAATTGGATGGATTCCATGATTAAAAATAAAAGGACAGGGGCAGTTAAGTAGTACAGTGGGTAGAGAGGCAGTCCTGGAGTTGGGAGGACTTAGGTTCAAATCTGGTATCAGATATTTCCTAGATATATGACATTGGGCAAGTCACTTAACTCCAATTGTCTAGGCCTTGCCACTCTTCTCTTTTAGAATTGATAGGGACAGAAAATAAGGACTTAAAAATAAAATAAAAACCTTAAACAAGACCATAACATAGCTACACATGGGAATATAAGTGGTATAGCTGCTGGCTATTCATTAAGAGAACAAAATTGTCTATTCAAAAAATTGATGCAGTTTCCCCAGTCTTCAGAGATTCCTCAGAAAACCAATGCAGAAATACAAAAAGAAGAATCTTTTTGAAGATTTTCTGTTGATTTGATAATTAGGTGACCAACCTAATTCCAATTAGACCTTATAATTTTTACTGATTGCTTGTATCACTGGTCAAAACAAACCAGTTTTGCAGTAATTTTATGGAGAATTTTTTTTCCTAAATTATATTTGGCAGAAGGCAAAGAATGAAGGCATGAAGGTTTAGGATAAGGCTCAAAGCAGAGCATAACAGACTAATTTTTCTATGGACCATTATATTATTGTTTAAACATTGATTCTTTAAAAAAAAAACACCTTACTTTCTGTAACAACTCTAAAACAGAAGGGCAAGGGCTAGGCAAACAGGCTTAAGTGACTTTCCAAGGGCCACACAGCTAGGAAGTACCTGAGGTCAAATTTGAACTCAGTCCTTTTGACTCCAGACCTGGCACTATGCCATCTTGCTGCCCTTTTATATATTGATTTTCTTCAGTATTCCTATGCTTCCTTTAATAACCATCTCAATTCCAATAATAAAAGAATTAGAATGCAAAGGACATAGTAAGAAAGACAAAATAAAACATGAAATGGTGCAGATTTAAAAAATTTTATGGATAAAACAGTAAATGAAATACTGAAAAACCAATATATAGAATTATGTTGAAAAATAAACTGAAAATGCAAAATAGAATATCTAGTTAATATAAAACACAGCTGATTCTTCATACCACCTAAGTATCAAAGGAATTTACCTCTATTTCTTGATATAGGTATGACTTTGGACAAATTTCTTAATTGCCTGAGGCTTCAGTTACCTCATTCCTAAAATCAAATGATGCATCTCTTAATACAGAATCAATGGATGTAATATGCCAAATGACATACATTTTTGGATGTGGCCAATGTTGGAATTTATTTTTCTTGACTGCATATTTGTTTGGTCTCTCTCAATGAGAGAAAAGAGAGGATGGGGAAAGAAAAATTTATTAACTGGAAAAAATTAAGAATCAAATCAAATGAGGGTTGGACTAGAGGACCTATGGTATTATCTTTCAATTTGTATTATATGATGTTGTGATCCTATAATTCTTAGTAGTTCTGTAAGTAACCCCAAAGTAAACCCCATGAATGAAATAAGCACTGGGAAAACATGTACAAATGCTACTAATCATCTGGCGAAAATTCAAAAGCACAGAAAAAGATCCTCAATGCACAGAAAAATATAAGGCTTATTTATTTGAAATCATAAATCAATAACATTCATTTTTATAATTCATATACAGTCCATTAAAATTTTAATTATGGTAACATCACTTATCATATTGGCATTAAAAAAGTTGGATATCTGTTGAAATTCAAGCAGTTCCATTGTTAAAGAAATGAGAATATGTACAAAACATTTAACAGAATATAAAAAGGAAGAAACCACCCAAATCTATTAAGTTAAAAATAATTAGCAGGCTTGATACCTTATAAAACCAACTGAAAAGTTTGACTCCTATTTAAAATGCTCCTGTGCAATAATATAATATTCTTGGCCACATGAAATTATGGCAATAAAAATTTAGAATTATTTTTATGAAAAATTGGCTTGGTAATTATTGGTACTCATATTTTTCATTTCTTTTTTATTTTTGCCCTATCATCTCAAATTAATTTATAGAATATGAACCTTTTCAAATATTGTAATCTTTAGAAATCCTGGAAATCCTATAAATTCTTATTGTTCCATTTTTACTGGGTCCTCATTCAGGCAAAACAATAATTTCACTTGTCCCTAATTGATTCTTTATTTCTTACTATCCAAAGAAATTTTCTTTTCTCTCATCAAAACTCCCACTTTAGCTGAGGATCTCTGAGGATTTCTTGAGAAAACTGAACTCTTTAGCTTTCAGCTTACTTTTCTTCCCCTTCTCTTCAGTCTAAGACCTTTGGACATCATTCCTCACTCTCTCCTCAATTCCTCTAGTCTCCTTGTCAATATGTCCTTAATCACACTGTAGAAAAAGTAATTTATTATGTCATTTGGTGATATGGTTATATGTTTAAATCCAATAATATGTAATTAAAGTCATCTGCACCCAGAATTCTGACCCCAGTAACTTTCTAGAAATGTTGGAGATGGCCACAAGGCATTTGAGTTCCTTCATATATTGGATCCACCCAAAGCATTCTTGTTTTGAGTAACATTACCCAGGATTTGTGATAGCTCAATTCAAGTTTACATTTTTGCTTTGTCAAAATTTTAGTTAACTGATAATGATCTTAATCTACTTTGCTTTCAAATTGCCATCTTGAAAAATTTTAACTGTGTAAATGTGGTTCATGTTCAGGCTCCCTTTTCTAAATCCTATATAATATAAAACCTTACAGAGCCTGGATGAAATGAGGAGGATGAGGGGGGTCACACATCTTTTCTGGCTCACTCTCTTCTATTGATCAATTTCTTTCTAAAACTATTTTAGATCTTGGGGTTTGTCTTTGTGAACAACACTATACTCTACAGTCTTTTCCTATAGACTGTTTATTCTCACATTCCCCATCCAAACTTTAACCTCTCTCTATCAACTGGCTCCTTCCCTACTGCATTCCAATATGTCCACCCACATCTTCCTTACAGGAAAGAAAGAGAGGGAAGGAAGGAAGGAAGGAAGGAAGGAAGGAAGGAAGGAAGGAAGGAAGGAAGGAAGGAAGGGACCTCCAGTAATCTCAATCATGTCCTTGAGCTACCTTCCTTTGCACTCAGGTATTATGGTATATCCAAAAAGGAAATAAACTTAGAGTCAAAAAGAAAGGTTTGAATCTAACCTTAGACACTTAGTAGAGATAAAAGACAGGTTAAGTAATTTACTCATCACTACATCAGTTTTCTTCTCTGAAAACATAGGAACTATACCATACTTGTTAGCTCTGAAGCCATTATCCTTTGACCTCTCTGCTCTAGAGTTCTTTCTGATTCTTCCTATTTGCCTGTTCCTACTTAATTTCCTTTGCTGGACCATCATTTATTTCATATACAAATACTGTTACCCATATGGTGTCCTGGAACATCTTCTCTTTGTATACTGTCTGGGTGACTTCATCAGTTTCCATGGGCTTAATTATCATCTCTCTGTATGACTCACAAATCCAGCCATCAACTCTCCCTCTGAGATTTAAATTCACATACCAACTGCTTGTGGGCATTTCAAACTAGATATCAGAGATCTCTCAAATTAGCCATGTTAAACATGCAACTATCCTCTGATATCTATCCTCTGATAACCACTCTCTTTCAAACCTTCTATTTCTATACAAAGCATCATCATTCTTCCAATCCTCCACATTCATAACCTCAGTCTTATCTTTGACTTCACACTTTCTTTCACCCTGTATATGCAAGCAGTTGCCAAATCTTGCTTTTATGCCCTCCAAAACATGCCTTATACATGACTCCTTCCTTGTATTTATAGTCAACACTCTGGTTCAGATAGTCATCACTCCTCACCTAGTATCTGGCAATAGCTTCCTAATTGGTCCCCCTCCCCCAAGGCTCTCCCTTTCTCCAGTCTCTAACACAGCTGACAAAGGAATTTTCCCCAAGGACAGATATGACTATAGCACTATACTCTACTCAAACTTTCAGTGACTCCCTATTGTCAAATAGCTTCCTTTATTGAACATCCAAAGCCCTTCCCAACATAGTTTTAACCTATCTTTCAAGGCTCATTTCACATCTTTCTTCATCCAACACTGTGATTCCAGCCACAGTGCTCTCCTCTCCCTTCCTCATAGAAGGGACTCCACCTTTTATCTTGCATCTCTATGTCTGTGCATTGGTCACTCATTGTGTCTAAATGAATTCCCCACCCCTCTCCTCCACCCAAGAGGATTTTTCTTTTCCTTCAAGATGCAGATTAAAAACCACCTTGCACATGAAGCCATTTCTCATGTTCACTCCTTTAATTGCTTGTGTCTTTCCTCCCATGCAACCTTGTTATTGTTTTTATGCTTATTCTCTATATGCTCTGATATGTACTTGTTACTCCTTAAGAGCAATAATCATTCCTCTGTCACAATATCCCCAATGCCTAGCACAGAGCAAGTGAATAATAAATTTTTGATGTCTTGACAACAATTCTAAAGATAAACTTTTTTATGGGTCCTGTGTTTTCAATGGGCATAGGCAACTTCTATGAAGAAAATCCCTTCTACCAGTGAAAATACCCATGTATTCTACAAAGTACAATCAGTCTTTCCTGATAATAAACTTTGCTGATTAGATAGCTTAATCATTTACATCCAAATGTTGAGTCAAGTCCATGAAGTCATTCCTCATTAGGATGCTTTCTATCTCTTTTAGTTCTTTCCCATCAATCAGGGAAGGGAAAGGTACACTTTGTCATTTATACACAAGCCTATTATTATTATCTAAACTTCAGATTTGGTTACTCATCATCCAACACTTTACTGAACTTTCTGAATCATCTTCTAAGATGCTCATACATGAGACTGCCTGGTGGTAATATTATTTTTCAATATCAGAAATCATACAACAGTCAATTTGATGGGTTAAATGTATTAAGAGATTTTGCTCTTCCTAATCAACAACCCCTCCAAAGAGTTTATTCATCTTTGATTGTTAACAGAAAAAGGGATGTGCCCTTTAACACATTTTTTGTGGTCTGTTGTTAATACTGTTAAATTTTGGTTCAGTCCAGCAAAATATCTGGCAATTTAATAACTATTTCAAACTTCCAAAATTATATTCTCAGCTTTTAAATCAAGCAATAATGATTTATTAACTGACTACTATGGTACAGTTGTGGTGATTAACAATAAAAATGAAAACATCTCCAACTTCAAAGAGCTTATGTGTTCCACGGAGGAAACAATATATACACAGATAAGTAAATAAAAGTTATATACAAAATAAAATGATGGTGGAAGAGGTGACTAAAAGTCAGAATAAGCTTGCTGAAAGAGGTCAAATAAGTTGAACCTTGAATGGAGGTAAGGAGTTCCCCTAAAAAAGAAAAAGGCAAAGGAAATGGTGTGAAAAGACTCAAAGAATAAGGTAATGCCATCTTTGTGGCTAAAATATAGGGCAAACAACTAGCATACTAGATTGAATTCAGGATTGGTAGTTAGGAAAACTTGGGTTCAAATCCTGCATCAAATACTTACTAGATTTGTGATTCTAGGTAAGCCATTAAACTTCTCTGAGACTCAGTTTCCACAGCTATAAAATAAGAAGGTTGGACTTGATAACCTCTAAGATCCCTTCTGACTATAAGTCTATGAGCTTAAGAGGGAAAACAATGTATAATTAGGCTGGAAATAGTGTTAAGATTCCAAATAATTTTAAATATCAAACAGAAAAAGTATGTATTTAACAAAAGGGAGCCACTAAAAGCTCTTGAGATCAGGGGATTGTCATATAGTCAAACATCTGTCATATGTTAAGTATAATCAAGCCTATACTTCTAAATATTAATTGGCAGCTACATAGATGATAGACTGGAAAAGGGAGAGACTATAAAATGAAAACCAATCAAGAGACAAGACAATTACAATAATCCAGATGAGGAAGCTAGAGATCTGACTTAGGGTGATTATTTTGTGAGAGGAGAAACTAAGAGACATGCATGAAGCTGTAGAAGTAAAACCCCAAGAGACTAGGCAGCTGGGGTGCCTCAGATATTCAGTGATTTGAAAAGTGTTGATGTCCTCCACAGAAACAGGATAATCAGATGAGGTGGTTTTAAGGAAGATGAGGTCTATTTTGGACAGAGTGATGACAACATAAGTCAGTTCTGGTAGTCATTAATTTATAACACTTGATAGCCAATGAACTTAGTTAGAATAACCATGTTATTATCTAAGGTTCTCAGAGTAGTTGATATGAAAAAAGATAAACAGATTTCTACCCATTGTTCTCTTTCTAGTATTTTCTACTTGGCTGAATTTGGGGCTCAGTTCTTTTTGATAAACCCAGGTACAGAGGAAGCTAATTTCCTACTATGTGACATGAACTGTGTTATGTACTTTACAAATATCTCATTTGATCCTCACAATAAACCTGAGAGGTGGATGCTATTATCCCAACATTACAGTTAAGGAAACGGAGATAGATAGAGTTTAAATGACTGGCCCAAGATTATGCAACTAATTAGTGTCTGAGGCTAGATTTGATTGAGGTCTTCCTGACTTTGGAAATCAGTGTAATGTACAATTCCTCCTAACTTAACTTTCCTTCCTAGCTTTCACCTACCTCCTCTCTTTTCTCTCAATTTCACATTCTTTCCTCCTTTACCTGGTCATCTGCCCCTGTTTTATAAAAACTTGACTCAAAGTTCACAAGGACTTTCTCCTTGACAAACCTAATGGCCTTAACTTGGGCTATATTATCCTACACTTTTCTCCTTTATGAAACCCTTATTAGCCAAAAATCAAAGGTCCTGGGGTTGGAAGATTGAAATCTGTTTCTCATTTCTACTACTCACTCTGTGACCTGGGCCTCAGTACCCTCATTCATGTTTTCAGAATAATACTACCAAAATAATTATCTTCACTTAATTTTTAAAAATCAATAATTACAGGGAGCAATATATAATTTTTTCAATAAACAATAGTAATGGGTGGTTGGTTTAATAGACAAAGAGGACCAACCTTCCAATTTAGAATTTCTGAATTCGTCTTTTTTTTGATACATACAGTAAACTGATGCCCCAAAACATTTTATTTAATGCCTATTATATGCCAAAAAAGGCAGGGAAAAGCAAGCTTTTCCTCCTAGAGAATGTTGACTTTGGAGTCTGGAAAACTTATGTCCTGCCTTTTACACGTATTGGCTATAAAATTCACTTAATTTCCCAAACAATCCTTCTAAAATGAAATTGTTCACTGGGATCACCCTATACTGATACAATTCACAGGTCTGTACATGTGTGCATGTGTCACAGAGGGATGGAGAGGGAGGGAGACAGACAGACAGAGACAAAGACAGAGCAAGAACAAGGCATTGTGCTAGCCTCTGGGGGAAGCATCCCTTACCTGAAAATCATTTAAATATATGTTTTCCCAAACAACTCCCCAAGATCATTGGTTACAAACAACAGCCAATTTAAAAAACGGAATTTCCACACTGGTAGTTCCCCACAAAGCTAAAATCACAGATCCAGGTCAAATAGAAAAAGTTTAAATATACTGTAATTCAGACTGAGATCTATAATTATTCAAAAGAATTTGGTCCATTCCCAATGGAAAAAAACACAAAGCAAAACAAAGAATTCTCATTTGCTAGACCAGTGATTCCCAAAGTGGGCACCATCACACCCTGGTGGGTGCTTCAGCAATCCAGGGGGGCGGGGCAGTGATGGGCACAGGTGCATTTATCTTTCCTATTAATTGCTATTAAAATTTTTTAAAAAATTAATTTCCAGGGGGCTAAGTAATATTTTTTCTGGAAAGGGGGCAGTAGGCCAAAAAAGTTTGGGAACCATTGTGCTAGACTATAGGTTATATAGTTCAATGGATAATCCATAAAACTTGAAAATCAGTTCATCTATCTTAATCAAATACTGTGGATAGGAAACAAAATTAATCCATAATTAAAAGGAGGAGGTCAATGGACTGGATTGCCTTCAGGAAATTGTGTATAGTACTTCTAATATCTCCAAGATAACTCCGGGGGCAAGGGACAGGGGGGAGGAGGGAGGACCCGACTTATTAACACTAAGAATTGTTCAGTGATTTTATATGGATGTTAATTAAAGAATAGCCTAATTTTCCAAGAGCTAAAAGTCATGAATAACCCAAAATGCAAAGGAGAAATACGCATGATGAATGTTAATAGAAAATATGTTACATGTGAGAAAAAGTGGCAAGAGAAATATCTGATCAGAAAGACATGAGCCTCTAATGAAACAAGAATGGAAGATGTGTAATGATAAGGATATGTAGCCCCTGATAACCATGCAATGGCAGTTGACCTAGAGGAAGGTCCCTAGTACATTAAAATGACTTTTACAGTGAACTGATTGTAGAACACAGGCAAGAGTTGGGAAGAATAGGAACACATGAATAAAATGTGACCTGAAGGAAGATTTTGATCTTAATTAATGGAGGGAGGATCTACATTAATGAGAAGTATTCTAGAAATATACATATCCATGCTAATTAAGATTATGATTAGAAAAGGAAGATTAAAAATATACATGAAATTTTCCAAATGGTCTACTTGGGATTGAAATTAGTTGACAAACCAATACATAGCAAGCCTACATTCTACTTCATCTTAGCATCCTATCTTATAGGGAATATTAGAGGACATCTGTTCTAATATCTGTATTAAAAAGAGCAGGAATCTGTGATGGAGAGGTTAATTGATTTGATCAAGATCATACAGATAGCTAGAATTTTAATCTAGGTCCTTTGACTCCAAATATAGTGTTCTCTTACACTGTCCACATTGACTCCCTTCCGAAGATATGCTCTGAATGCAAAGTCCCCACAGGTGGTAGGTGAATCAGACTATAGCTGAAATGACTAGAACAGTCTTTCACCATTTAGTCATTTGGTCTTTAAGCAAAGGCCAAAGGATTGTCACTACTCAGCTCAGAAAACCTGAAAATATTAACAAGATAACTCAGTAAAGTCTTTTTTTTTTTAATCCGAGGTCATCTTTTAAAGGTAACTTTAAACCTAGTCACATTTTCAAGAACTCTCATACTGAAATCATGTAAATGTGCCATTTTAAAATACAAAGAGTTTTTGTTTTATTTTCAGACTTTTAACAATAACTTTAAACACTGTTGTTTATAATTCCTCCTCAAAAGCTCACAATGATTTATAAATAATCTAAGAAGTTTAAAAAAAAACCACCAAAATTCTGCATTTCTAACTACTCCCACATCAGTAGAAGCTAAATCTGGAAGCAAATGTCATCTAAAAACTAGGCCAGGAAACTCATCCTGGCTGTTATGGCAGCCCAACTTTAGGAGAATAGCAAGGGGAAAAGAGCCAGATCAACTGAATGACCTTCCAGGGCCATCTTGGGCCCAGAGCAAATTATTTCTTATTTTTAGCCGAGGACAGAAGGAAGCCTGCATTCTAAGTCTGGAGATAACCCTATTCAGGAGGAAGATGTAGGTCATCTCACAGGACATGAGTTTTAAGGCAAGACAGTCTTAACTAGCTAGGGAGTGGTAAGGAAAATGGCATGAATTTCCTAAAGTTGAGTACAAATAAAAGTACATTTAGGGAGCGTAATAGGGAATAAAACAGAAAATAAGCAGAGATCTAAGTATATGATAGAAGATGTTTAATAAAAAAAAACTCTTCACCTTATATTTAATGAACTTAGGTCAAGTATAACAGATGATTGAATTGATGATAACAGGTAAGTCAAATGAGAGGCAAAAGGACATATGTATAAAGCAGAAAAGTATTCTCATAAGAAACCTATAACATAGCGTGAATCTCTTGAGTATTTCCTGATTTCCTGGAACATTTGGACTTCCAGGCAAGAGATTTGAGTCACACTTTTAACTTTCTCACTAATAATTTAGGCATCTGATAATGGATTTAGAGCTGGGTAAAATCTCAGTAATCATTCAGTCCAACTCCTTCATTCTATAGATGAGAAAATTGAGGTCCAGAGAGGTCTTACATGCCCATGGTCACAGAAAACATCAGATACAGATTTTGAACTCAGATCTTCTACTCCAAACCCAGTGTCCTCTCATCTACACTACAAGGGACAAGTCAATATCTCTGGGTTCTCTGAAGCTCCCGATATTGTTCTACAGATCAAATCAAATATCTAAAAAAGAAATAAAAGGAAAGTATACCAGATAGCCTTGTCTATGCTAAAAGATATTACCTAAAAAGCTGACTACTTAATTTGAAGCTAAGCCCAAAGTATCTATATATCCTAAATGACAAATAGATCCTATAAAACTAATCAAGGGTAGAAAAAACATAATAATCCTGCCCCACTCAAGGAATCATTTGCCATTTCACAAAACTCTTCAGTAGATAACACACATCTTTGTATTTCAGATATTATTTCATCTCTCCAGAGTTCATTCTTGAACTCCCTTTGCCCTTGAAAAAAAGGAAATTAGAATTGGACTACCCAAATTTCTTAAGCCCCTTACCCCTTTTCTTGCAATAGTTAGCAAGTCTGCCATAGACTCAGATTTGAAAAGTCTTTCTTAGTAGCTTTTCTGTGATGTTTAAATATTTACATCTTGCCCACTCACAAAATAATCTGGAGACATTAAGAATAGCAGAGAGAGAAAGAGAGAGAAAACATTGGCTTTATTATGTATCACAGATTCAAGCAACACATACTCAAAAGCTTTTTAATAAGCAATGAAGTTAGCTATCCCTTTATTTGTTATAATTTAGTTCCAGAGCCTGAAAAATAAACTTGTCATGCTTGATTCTAGGGTGGTGGAATAAGGTTAGTAAGCCATAATCAGGTGGAAAAATAAATTTTAAAATGTTTTTGAAAAAAGGAGAAAATGTAAGTACTAGAGAGAGTAAGCATGATGGAGAAAGAAACAGAAATTTTTTGTAGTTGGAATACACTAGAGACTACCTGGACAGAAGGGGAAAATGGATGAAGAACTTGGCAAATAGTAAGTCTGGCATAGAGGTATAAAAAGGTAATAATGAGGCACTTCAATCATCCACACATCTACTGGAACACTATATCTGCCAAAAAGAACAGTTTATAACTTCTTGACTTGCCTGCGTGGAGAGATTCATTCTTCAAAAGTTGGAGGAATAAACAGAGGGAAGTTTGAATATAAATCTGATTCTCACAAATCAAGTACAACAATAATAATAGAAGTAATAATAATGCTAATAATAAGTAGCATATATATAATGTTTTAAAGTTTGCAACATGATTTACAAATTTTATTTCATTTTAATCCCTCAAAAATGATAAAATTAGTTGCTACTCTAATCTTCATTTTATGGAATTGGAAAACTGAGGTAGTCTGATTGTTTAAGTAAAAATGCTAAGAATCTTTCTAAAGTTTGTGATAGAGAAGAAGGTGAAATGTGGGCATAGATTGACATGCAACCTAGATTTTGTGAGAGAAGATTTCAAAAGTGTTTAAAAGAAAAATACATGGAATTCTATGAACTAAAATGGAGACACTCAACAATGAAATTCTGAAGACCCAAATGGAAACAATTCCAATGAGGAAGAAAAAATGGGATTTTTCTTAAAAGAGTGAAATGAATGCACAGGGAACTCACTAAGATTTTTAAAGTAATATACAATTTTCAGGAAATGACCAATGTCAGAACTTGCTTTGCCCTAATATATATGTTTTATACTGAAGGCTTTCCCCTCATTTAAAAAATGTCATTACTTTACTTGATGAGAGAGAATGGGAAGGGAAAATTAATTTAAAGCAACAAAGAAAAGCACAGGATAAGGAAAGCCAGGTGACTGAAGATGAATATGAATAAGCATAGTCCTATAAAAAGATTTTGGTAATGCTTAAGCTTGGAATGATCTGGGACCTATGAAGGGATCATTAAAAAGGAGAAATCTGATAAAGTTATGTTGAAAAGAAAAAGGAGTCTCCAAGCAGAGATAGGTCCTTTGATGGTGATGGATTCATATCCATTACATGGGATAATTGACAATGGAAGAAACTGAGGGAGATGGAGATTAAGTGAGTTGCTCAGGGTCACAAACTAGAAGTATCTGAGGCTCCATTTGAATTCTGTACTTTGTGATTCCAATTTCAATGTTCTGTCCACTGAGCCACTTAGCTGACTCTGAAGTTAAAGAAAATAAAAGTAGTATCACAAGATTTTCAAAAAAGAGAAGGGAGCTTAGGAAATTTATACTATAGGCTAGTTTCAAATCAATTCATGAGAAAATTCTGGAATGGATCATTGTAGAGATTATTGATGAATATCTAGAAAGGGAAGAGGTGATTTCCAAAAAGCAGAATGATTTCATCAACTATAGGGCAATCATGACAGAATATCTTTGATTTTTCTCTTTGACAGGTTTTTATATTAGTAGATAATGAGGATATTGTGGAAATAATTTAACTATGTTTTAGAAAAGTTTTTGATAAAATATCTCCCACTCTTCTTGCTGATCATAGGGAGAGATATTGAGTAGATACAATCATAGGGATTCAAAACTGGTCTCCAATGGAAGTTGCCAAGGATCTGTGTGTTGTTTAACATTTTATACCAAAGGATTTTCATCAGTGATTTGAATAAGGGCAAAAATGATCTGACCATCAAATTTGCTGATGACTTAAAGCTGGGAAGAATAGCTAACTTTTTGAATTACACAGCCAGGATCCATCTTTACAGCATTGGGATGAATCTAACAAGATATAATTCAAGAGGGAAAAGTTTTAAGTTTTATACAAAGAATCAATTTCGCAAGTATAAAAATTAAACAATAGTTATTCTAAAAATATCTGGAGTTTTTACTGGTTTATAGCTCAAAATGAGTTAGCTTATGGACAGACCAGTTGGAAAGTGTTCAGAGTAGGGAAACCAGAATAGTAAAAGGGCCTTAAGTTCATGACATAAGGGGAGCAGTTGGGCATTTGTAGGAACATGTTGACTATCTTTAAGTATATGAAGAATGGCACATAGAAGTGTTCTGCTTCCAAACAATTGTAGCTGTCCAAAAGTAGAATGGTTTCCATTTCCTCTATTTCTAATCTCACCTTCCTCCAACTTACACTGCTTCTTGAGTGGGGAGTCCTTTCATTTGTGCAATAAATAAGGAAACTAATGAAGTTCCCTCTAACTTTCAAATTCTGTGATTCTGTGAAATGTGTACCCTATATCTGATTTCAAAACTATTTTTCTTAACTCCCACCTTAGTTTTAGCCTGTACTTTTTATTTTTTTTCTTTTGCATTTAAAGGAGGCAGGAATAGCTCTAAAATAGCAACCAATCACATTACAGTACTGTCAACCTCTTGGCAGAAAGAAAGAGAGGGGAAAAGATTTATTAAGCAACTTCCTATCTCTGTGTTATACATTTTACAAATACTATCTCATTTACAGGCAATCATCATTTCCAAGGATGTTGAAGATACAAAGTGAGGGACGGGGGAGGGATAGGGGTTGTCAGACTAGCTCTACATGGGGAAAAAGTGTGTACTCTGTTGCCTATTACTCTGGGTCATCTCATAGACCTGGCTTAAATTCCAAGTGAATTTGAGGTACAAGACAAAGGAGAAATTGTTTAAATCCAGAAAATCAACATTTTACAAGGCACCAGACTACAATGCAACATTGTGGCCAAACAAATCTGGCAAGCAATCAAAAAGTATGTGGGATTGTGGGCTGTAGCACTTAGCTATGGAATACCTTCTTTCACCTTCAAAGTAGCTCCAATTCCCTAACACTCTAGCCTAGATAACAAGATGGGGGAGGGTAAGAGGGATGAAGGAAAAAGGCAAAAATCACAGAATTGCTTTAAAGCCAAATGTTGCCATATAGCTAGAGAATACTTGCCCAGTATAAGTCCTTCAATTCCTAGACTTGGCTATGGCAGGGTTGGGGTTTGAGAAAGAGGAGGAGAAGGAGGAATTATTAATACTTCTGTGCATTCCTAGTTAGAATTTATTTTGCTGAGGACTAATTCCTCCCTTAATCGATTCTTCTTTAATTCCCAACGTCCTCTTCTCCTATTTCCCTACTGAGAGAGGTTCAAATGTTAGCTTATCTGTATATCTAGACATTTATCTATCTAGACATCTGTCTACTTGTGCACACTTTATCATGTGAGACAGTTTTCCCTGGTCTGAACTCTGAAAGTTTTTGGCTTGGATTTAGGTCTGAGCAACAGACTGCTGCTAGACCTGGTCCCTATCAGCCAGCTGGGAAGCTTTCTTGGCTCAGAATGATGGAATTGTAGGTGCTTCTTTGCTCTAAGATTCCTGTTTTGGTTATTCCTCTGAAGGCTGGGCTAGATGCAGGAAGTGAGACCCTGCTCTGGCTTGGGATCCATCTGCTGCTGACTTCTGAATTTCCTCCTTTTTCAGTACATCAGCCATACACTATCTCCCACTCCCCCCAACCTCATATAAAATTTCCCTTCTCATTCTACCCTGGATTTGTGACCCAGGACTGGGTAATGGGCAATTGAGCTATCAGTTGGCAACTGCTGCTTTGGAGTACCCTTGTATGAGCCTGGGGGTGCCCTGATATGAATCTAATTTCTCCTCACACCCTAGTATCTGACATGCAGCAACCTCCTGCCATGATTCTGACTGCATCCCTTTGCCAAGCTGGGCTGGACAAATAACTCACTACAGCTTTTTCCTGGATTTGCCCTGATTCACTTTCTAGATTTGTTTAGAGCAAGAGTGGTAGGTGGTGGTGGTGGTAGTCATGATAGTGGTGATGTTTTTAGTTGGGGGGGGGGTTCCTTTAAAAATAAAACCACCACAATTATACTAGAACAGAGGTTCCATGTGATGGACTGACATTAAGGCATTAAGAAAAAAAAATTTTCTTTTAGAACAAGACAGAAATCTATAGATTAGATCACATTTTGGGCTAGAAGATCCTTAGGTTCAAATCCTGGGTTTTTCCACTTGCTTTTGGAATACCATCCCCACGTCACTTCATCTCTCTAGGCCTTAGCTTCATCTATAAGATATTGGCATAGACTAGATGGCCTCCAAGTTCCTTAAGACCCTAATGAAACATTACAGTTAGGTAGATTCAGATCGGTTTCAATGTCTAGTCCAAAGAAATAGCCTTTAATGAATTTAAGCAGCAACGTGCTGGAACTGTGTACAGGCTCATGGAAGCAGGCTGTTTACATTATCAGTGTGAATATTTACTCCTTGAGAACCAGCAGATGCTACCAGTCTGGGCTTAATTTGTTGTTTTGTTGATTGTCTAGGCTGAAGAAAGTGATGGAAGAAATGTCAGTAATGTAGATTAAACTTAAAAGTGTGTGCTGCAAACTTGTATCTCCCTACCCAGAGAGTTGGTGGTTAAACATTTAGCAGCAAACCCCTCAATCTAAATCAAATGGAAGGAGGTCTATAGTGGTATACCTCCAGGACCTTGTTGAGAAACATAGAATCACAGACCTAGAGTAGGAAGTTTAGAGACCATCTAAACCAATTGCATCAATTGGTAATTGAGAACTTCTATATCTGGCTTCTGTGAAAATTGGCTGTAATAAAATTAATGAAAGAGAGACCTTCAGCTGTATAAGGCAGAGGACATCATGTGGCTAATTTGGAGGAATTTGAACTAGTGGAGTACATTAGATGTTGAATCTGAAACTCCCTGAAAAAGTTAATAATACTAAGTTCCCTCACTTCCTCTCTTGCTTATAAAATCCTCTTCATTCTGCTTCCAGTTTCATTATTCAACTATAACTTGCTTCTCTAAAATTACCAGTGGCACAGACCTGGAGTCTGGATGATCTGAATTCAAATCCAGCCCCACACACTTAGTTGTGTGACATTGATCAAGTCACTTAAATTGCTATCTACCTCAGTTTCCTCAACTGTAAAAATGTGAACAATAATAGCACTTACCTCTCAGGGTTGTGACCAAATAAGATTATGTATGGAAACTGCTTTGCAACCCTTAAATTGCTAATGTCAATGCTAGCCATTAAGATTAATATTATTAACTGACAAGTCTACTGTTCTTTTCTAAATCTCTTTCTTGACCTCATGGAAACATTTAAGAATCTTCTTCTGAATATTCTCCTCTCTGGGTTTTTATGACATAGTTTTCTTCTTCATTATCCTTTTATCTTATCTGACCACTCTTTGCAAGACTTTCAACTATATTATGCCTACTAACTGTGGGTCTACTCCCAAGGCTTTTTTCCTGGAAACTTTTTTCCTATTAGTCTCTTACTCTATGATTTCAGCTTCAATTATCAGCTTGACATCAAACCTAATTTTTTTTATTTTGCGTCTCATCCATTGTTCCTAATTTTATTCACTATAAACAAATAGAATAAGTCTAATTCCTCTTCCTATGCTTTCAAACACTTGAAAAGATACATTGTGTGAATTTCTCTTGGGTCATCTTCACTTATACTAAATAGCTTCAGCTTTTTTTAAAACCCTTACCTTTTGTCTTAGAATCAACCAATACTAAGCATCAATTCTTAGATGAAGATCTAGTAAAAAAGACTGCATATGAGCAGTCAGATCTCTAACTTAACATGTCCAAAACAGAACTCTTCATTTTCTCCCTATCCTCAAATTCTCACTCTTACCCCAAATATCCAATCAGGTGCCAAATTTTGTCATTAATTTCTCCACGACATTTCTCATGTGCACCCATGTTTTAATTTTTGCATAGCTACCATCCTAATTCAAGCTCTTTTCACTTCTTACTAGAATTCAAAGTAGCCTTCTAATTGGTCTTTCTTGAGAGACCATTTACTGGACACGTTATAATAGGGATTCCTCTCATGTACAGTTTAAATTAGACAGTCCCTCAGGTTCCTTTTCACCTCTCGAATTTTGTGATTTTGGTTCAGGGGAAAGGGTGGTAGTTAAGTAATTTGTCCAAGGGCATAGAGGAAGTAAGGATCAGTAGTAGGACTTGATAGCATCCTTATCAAGTTGATGGGTGACCTGAAGTTGGGAGGGAAAATGTCAGATGACAGAATTAAAATGTTAAAAGATATCAACAGCAGACAGATTCTAATGAATTAATTTTATTAGGTATAACTAAAATGTCCTACAACATCAGGCCTACAGTTTTGTTTTGTTTTTTAAACCAATCACACAAACACAAGAGAGGGGAAGATGTGGCTAGAAAACAGTTAAAATGAAGAAGACAAAGAGAAATAAGCGCATTGCAAATTTGAATTGGGTCAGTAGTGTTACTCTGAAAACAAAACAAAACAATGAGACCTTATATCAGATCAAAATATGGCATCCAGTAGACTGCACATTCCAGGAAAATTTAGGCTTGATGTCTGAAAAAAACCTTCCAACTATAGCTATCCACTAGAAAATGAGCTGCCTTAAGAGATGGCAAGTTTCTTTACATTCAAGATTTTTAAGCAGCAACTGGATAACTTTTCAGATACATGTTATACTTTGTCCTATTCTCTAATATCTACATGGTATAATTCAAGATTCCACATAGGACACTTTTCCACCTTTTATTATATTGTTCAATAAATCTTACCTGTCTTATCTTCCCAGAATATGAAGAAAGTGAGGTCCCTGAATGTAAAGATGTCAGATACTTTTGTTATTTCCCCTACTTGTACCCTGACCCATATGTACCTACCAATCACTAAAGTCTTTTATTGTTATTTTGATCTTGAAATGTGTAATGACTGATAAAGAACATCCCCCAACTCAGATCAAAATCACATCAGCTGTTTTAAAGAGTTACTTCGGCCACTAAGACATTAAAAGACATTTATGATCAAAAGATGTGTCACAGGCAAGACTAGAACTCAGAATCCTCCAGAATCCAAGGCCATCCTTCCCATCTACTTCCCCATACCACCTTATCCATGAAGAGGGCAGAGACACAAAAATGTTATGTATTGGGAAATGAAAATATTTTACCAAAATGACATATTTAAGCTATTACCAGTCTTTCAACATACTTCATAAAATCACAAAATTTCTGAGTTAAAGGAAATATTCCAACTAATAACCAGTCATGTAGACTTTGCTTAAAGACCTCTCAATGTAGTTCATTCTAAAACAGAAATGTACAAATGACAAATTTTACACGATTCTTTTGCTGGAGTCACAGGGCATGTGATGTTTGTTTCTTAGTCACATGTTCACATTCAATCTAAATGAATGTTATTTTAAAATTAATAATAAAATAATACATTTACATCTTGCTTTAAAGTTTACAAGTCACTTTTCTAAAAATTCTACTTGGTAAATAGGACAACTATTTTTTCCTATTTTGCAGGAAAGGAAGCAACCTAAGACAGGCTATGACTAGTCTAAGTTTATACGGTTTGTAAGTTGGGACTTGATCCTTGTGGTCTGTTTAGAGCACTCTAATTATATCATACTACTTTCTCAACTAAAGCTTAACTAAGTTATTTTTAAATGCCAGTAAATCCTATATCCATATCTCTAAAAGGATAATTAACTTCAGATTCACTGACTACAAATATTTTAAAAGCCCTACGAAGCTATGAGGTGTGTCACTATTTTTTAAGCCTGGGAAATAGATATTTAGGTGTGCTATTTCCTACAAGATTATTATGGTCAATAGTTCAAATCATATCCTTGTTGTTGGTATATAAGCTCTGTTAAGCCTTTGACAAAAATAATCACATTTTCCCATTATAAAAATCCCTAAAGGACCTTGGCCACAGTCCAGGTGTTCACTAGTCCCTCTTGGCTCTAAAATTCTATGATTGAGAATAGCAAAAATAATTAAACTCAAATCAGAAAATTCTTCCAAAAATATTTTTATGTCGGACAACAACCTGCTTAGATACTTTCTGCATGGCTTTGATGTCAGTTGCAGTATCCCCTGACCAATGGTAAAAAGGCTCTGTTATTATTTTTATAAGATCTCTTTAGATATGAACTCTCTTCATTTAGTATACCAATTGTTCTCATCTTCCTAAAACAGAATATCTAAAGTACTGCTAACATGAGGCCTGCTAAGAGTAAATAATTAAAGCAATAAATAGGACATACTGCAGAGGGACATTAATAGTAACCAGTCAGTCAACAAACATTAGGACTTACTACATGCCAAGGACTGTTCTAAGCTCTGGGGATACAAACAAGGACAAAAATAAATCTTGTTTGTACATAACTGCTCACATGTCATCTTTCCCATTAGACTGTGAGCTCCTTGAGAGCAGGGAATGATTTATATTCACAGCACTTAACACAGCATCTGACACAGAACAGGTGTTTAATAAATGTTTGGTGTCTTGAAAAACACAGTCTTGGTCCTCAAGAAGCTAGAGAGAAGCAACATACAATCAAGTTTGTACCTATAAGACTTATACAGTGTAAATTGTAAGCTGTCACTTGCTCTTCATTGTGAGGAAGACCAATGGCATAACCAGATTTAAGTGAGACAGTTGCACAATCATCAGCCTCACTTTCTCTTCCAAAGTCATTGAAATCCAGTGACAAGACAAGATAAAGTCAGGACAATTAGTGATGGCCAGAGATGCAGCGATAACTTTGGTATCTTGGATATCTGACTAAGGTCTAAATGCTCCACGGCACCTACTTCAGCCATCTTTATGGCCACTAGAATAAATTGTTCTGGTCCACTCATGCCACAGGGAGAAGTCTTCGCGTGCTTGGGGGAGACATTCCCCTAATTAACTGATGTGTTTAAGGTCTATCACCCTTAACCTGGTTTTGCTTCTCTGCTAAGATGTTTTTTTTAAACCCTTGTACTTCGGTGTATTGTCTCATAGGTGGAATATTGGTAAGGGTGGGCAATGGGGGTCAAGTGACTTGCCCAGGGTCACACAGCTGGGAAGTGGCTGAGGCCGGGTTTGAACCTAGGACCTCCTGTCTCTAGGCCTGACTCTCACTCCACTGAGCTACCCAGCTGCCCCTGCTAAGATGGTTTTAATGGGATGCAGCCACTCTGCATTCGTGCTATCATTTCTTGGAGACATAGGAGAGAGTTGGGTGAGAGATGGACACCAAAGATGAGTGAGCAGCCCTGAAAAGGGATCAGTATAGAACACCTCATACACCCAAGAAGGGAAGTCATCTCAGAGGAAAAGCACTAGAGGGAAACTGAGAAAGGGCTCTTTCTAAGAGAGGAAATAAGTCAAGGCTTGAAGGAAGCTGGAAAGTATTAGTGAGGAGGAAGAACATTTCAAGAGTGGGCGACCACAAAGAAAATGGTAGTCAGGAAGTTGAGTGTTGTGTGTCAAAATAACAAGAATGCCAGTATCACTGAATTGTAGCATACATACAGAGCAGAAAAGTACTAGAAAATTACAAAGGGAGGAAGGGTCCAGGGAACAAAGAACTTTAAAAGATAAACAGAAAAACCTCTATTTTATACTTCACATAATAGGGATCTCCTTGAGTGTATTGAGCTGAATAGTGACATGGTTAGATCTGCACTTAAAGATCACTTTAGCAGCTCTGTGAAGGGATGAACTGGGATGAGGAGAATTGAAACAGAGACCAGCCAGAAGACGACTGCATTAGTAGGGATGTGAGTTAATGAGAGCCTGCCCCGAGTGGGCAGCAGTGAGAAGAGAGAAGCGGACATGCACAAGAGCTGTTTGTAAGGGTGGAAGTAACAAGATTTGGCAACAGAGTGCATAAGTAGGTGGGATAAGTGTGATCAAACAGTTAAGGAAGAGTAATAGGGAAGTTCAGAAGAGAGGAGTGTGTGAGGAAAAAAGACAGTGAGTTTCTTGTTAAAAGAAGCTTCTATTTAGAAACTGATAATTTGATGACCAGAGGAGAGTCCTACATACATAGGCCATCTCACCCATCACCAGATCCAGGCATCACCCCTCCTTTCCCCCAGGACAAACTCTTTGCCATCAGAGCCAGAGGCTGCCAAAAGCTACTGCCCAGAATCCTGAATTGTGACCCAGAAAACATTTATCCCATTGAAACCATGGTATAAATCTTCGCTAGGTTCCTCAGTCAGTAATAATATGTGCTATATTTTTTTAGGCTGCTATAAGAAGCTAGCTGCTGAGTAGCACTTATATGCCAGGAACTGTGGGAAGGGTGGAGAATACAAGGAAGAAAGCAAAAGAACTCTCTGCCCCAAAGAAACTTACATTCCAGTGGGAGAGAGAATATATACGTAAACAGGTATAGTCATTACTCCAGTGTTATCAGATGCCCACAACACTCCTGAGGGTGGCCTAAACCACATTAAAATGTAGTTCCTATCTGATTTTAATGAGTGATGTATTCATTCAAAGAAATAAATGTATACACATATGTGGTTTTCTAAGTCAACATGTGGCACACTTGGATCATTATGTACATTTTAGTGGCTCCTTTCTATTTGAGTTTGACACCACTGCTGTACAAGACACATACAGAGAAGATCCAGTAGGGGGTTTCGAGGCACAAAAAAACTTCTTGCTAAAGGAAGGGTTTGAGATCAGTTTTAAAGGAAGCCAGGGATTCTAAGAGGGAGAGATAGAGTATGAAATGATGCCAGGAACTGGGGAGAGCCAGAGCAAAGACAAAAAAGGGAGAGGGAAGACAGTAAGAAAGTCCACACAGCTGGAACTTAAAGGAAATGGAGAGAAGTGCTTAAGACATCTAGAAAGACAGGAAGGGATTATGTGTGATACAATGAGCATTCAAGAATGCCATACAAAGTTTACTTTTGATCCTAGAGATGATAAGGAAATACTTTACTTTTGTGAAATGGGTATGGGGTAAGTTATGAAACAATCAGTCCTTACATTGGCAGCTATTAGGAAGATGGACTGGAACAGAGCAGATCTTAGAAAGGAAGACCACTTAGGAAAAGATCAACATGAGAAGTAGGTGGCAAGCTCCTGAAAAGGATGCTGGCTATGTGAAAAGAGAGAAAGCAACAGAGGTACAAGGTATTATGACAGTAGAAATGATAAGATTTGGCAACTGATTGGATATGAGATGAGTAAGGGTGATGAGGTGAGGATGACACTAAGGTGGGTAGCCTGGGTTGTGAGGTGGGATGGTATCACTCTCAATAATAGGGAGGGGGCAGCTAAGTGATTCAGTAGATTTAGAGAGCCAGATCTAGAGACAAGAGATACTGGGTTCAAATTTGGCCTCAGATATTTTAGCTGTGAGCAAGTCACTAATCCTCCATTGCCTAGCCCTTACCACTCTTTTGCTGTGGAACCAATAAATATTGATTCTAAGACAAAAGGTAAAGGTTTTTGAAAATAGTAATAGGGAAGTATGCAATAGGGGAAAAATTGGAAAGAGGGATGGAGGATTTGTTTTTAACCTGGGTTATTTTGCAATTCCAAGGAACCTCCAGCTCAAGATACATAATAGACAATAGAAAGTTTGTGATGTGAAACTCAAATTCAGCAAAAAGAAAAAGATGGACCTCTAGATCCAGAAATCATCTACAGAGAAATGATCATTGAAACCATGAAAGCTAATGAGATTACCAAGAGCAAGAATAGACCTAAAAGGGAAAAGGATTCAGGACAGAGTCTTGCAGTACAAACATAGTTAATGAGTTTGACATATATAAATATTCAGCAATAGGAAATGAGAAAGAATAGGCAGACAGGTAGGAGGAGAACTTGTCAT
Source organism: Gracilinanus agilis (assembly GCF_016433145.1). Lineage (NCBI taxonomy): Eukaryota > Metazoa > Chordata > Mammalia > Didelphimorphia > Didelphidae > Gracilinanus > Gracilinanus agilis. The sequence goes on from NC_058130.1 coordinate 649,828,392, forward strand.
GGACTCCCAGAGACCAGAGAATATCCAGAAGGAGAGAGCTGTCAGCAGTTTCAAATGTTATAGAGAAATCAAGAATGATGAGGATTGAGAAAATACCATTAGATTTGGCAGTTAGAGATCATTAGTAATTTTGGAGAGAACAGTTTCAATTGAATTACGAAGTCAGATTACAGAGAGTTGAAGAATGAGTTTGAGGAAAGGAAGCAGAGACACCAGAGGTAGGCAGTGGCATATGGGTAAGATATCGAAGAGGAACAGAGTATCCTGTGGATCTTGTTAATTGACAGGGAATGCTGGAAAACCATACTAAGGTCTTTGCTTTAATTAGCTCAAATAGTCTAAAGAGGTAAATTGACTGCCAGGGGCTAACACTAGAAGGTTCAGAGAATCAAGGATTATCTAGAGGCGGAAATGAGGAAGAGGAAGAAAATAGGGAGAAGACAGCAACTAGTTCAACCCCTTTTTTTATAAATTAAATTGTGACCTGCCGAGATTAACCAATTTATTAAAGACTGATATAACTGGATATACTCTACCAAAGATCTTTCCTTGGACCTGGGACACTACAGTTAAGAAAGGCTGAAGACTTAGAATGAGCTACCAAGAGGAGCTTTTGATTTAAATTTAAGATTCAGAATGAACTGTGTTTTGTTTTGTTTACTTTGTTTTTAAAGACTTTTAAACACCAAGATATTAAACAATGCCTTAAGCTTTTGTTACTTTAAAACAGTGGTTCCCAAACTTTTTTGGCCTGCCATCCCCTTTCCAGAAAAAATATTACATAGCCCCATGGAAATTACTTTTTTAAAATTTTAATAGCAATTAATAGGAAAGATAAATGCACCTGTGGCCATCACTGCTTCACTGGATTGCTGCAGCACCCACCAGGGGGCAGTAGTGCCCACTTTGGGAATCACTGCTTTAAAAGATGCTAAAAACGTTTTCTTTGCTAATGTCATTTTAAACTTAGCTATTTTGGAAAAGCATGTATGTGTAAGGGAGAGAGAGAAAGACAGAGAGAGAGAGAGAGAGAGAGAGAGAGAGAGAGAGAGAGAGAGAGAGAGAGAGAGAGAGAGAGAGATTTAAGTGGGAGATTTATGACTAAATCAGGTAAGGCTAAAATAGCAATATTCCGCTTGGAAATTCCTAAAGTCCATCCTTGCCATATTGCTTGCACTAACAGCTGGTGATAGATTATGTATCCAAATTACAATTTGCGCATAAGAGTCTGACAAAATAATTTTGGAATCTGAAGACTCAGTTTTACAGATATGGAAAAGAATAATGGAACAGAAATCAGGAGAGATTATTTTGCCCAAAATTAATTAGCAGCATGGGAGCTCAAATGCAGGTCTCTGAACTTCCAATCAAAATATCATAGGCCATTAGAGAATTTTGTTAACAGATTAATATATTTAAATACTTTTATCAAAAGACCACATACCATAGAAAGAAATGTTTCAGTGTATTTTAGACATAAGTGATTTTACAACAATGAATCCATTAATCAGTGGTATAATGGAAAAAAAAATTGGCTTTTGATTCAGAAAACCTAAGTCCAAATCCTGCCTCTGCTCCTTTGATTCCTCTGTGACAATGTGAATCACTTAACCACTCTGGGTCTCATTTTCCACATGTGTAAAATGGATTGAGTTGTAATTGCTAGTCACTACGGTATCTTTCTAGCTATAAGTCCACAGTCCTTATATTTATGACAGTATTTGTCATAAATAAACCCTAGGAATAAGCTAAACCATGCAAGTCATCCTTGATATCAAAGCTGCGATTAGAAACCCCAAACAATCAGTGCAGTTTTAGGCACACTCTTTCTATAGAAGGGCTTGAAATCAGTTTGCTGACAAAAAAATACACAAGTGACTCCAAAAGAACTAATTTTTAAACTCCTTACAATTTTAGAAAGTACGTGTGTGTGTGTGTGTGTGTGTGTGTGTGTGTGTGTGTGTGTTTGTATATGATGGCTAAAGTTCAAGTGCCAGCTAATGTCCATGGCGGGGGTAGCTAAGAGTTTGGGGCCATTCATGGCCATAAATAAATACACTCAGATGTTTAATAAATTCCTGTAGAAGGCAGAGGATTTATAAGTATGTTTGAATTTCAACAGGCTTGTATTTCACACCAAGAAACCAAGCTAAGTCAACATTCCACACAGTGATGCCTCTGATTAACAGTTTAAACTGTTACCTTTAAAAACTAAAGTGTAAATAGAAAGATCATAGGACCATAGATTTAAAGTTGGAAATGAGCTTATGGGTCATACGGTCCAAAACCTTCATTTTACACATGAGACTAAAGTGTCAGAGAATTTAAGTGACTTGTGATACATTTGTTCTAAGACTTGCTAATTGGTCATCATCCATCCATTTACCCCTTCATTCCAGGGGATTCTTCCTTGACTTTATATCCCTATTTTCTGTGCAATAATAAGAGATGACATTTATATAGCATTTAAGGTTTATGAAGGACTCAATGTATGTTGTGTCTTTTGAGCTTCATAACAATCCTATATAGATATTTTTTATTTCTATTTTTACAAATGAGGAGACTGAGCCTTAGGAAAACTTTGATGATTTGCCCAGTCATATTCCTAGGAAGTATACGAGGTAGGAACCAAACCTCAATCTCCACTAATTCTAAGTCTCCTATACTTCCTGTCTGCAGAAAAGTAGGCAAAGGTTAGCTTTTTCGTCAGGGTTGCTGGAAGTGGAATTTAACAGATTCATAGAGACAGGCTAGGAGTTAAAATGCCAGACAATAAGGTGAGATAATCTATGTGTGCTATATACATATGAGCCATTATTATTATTTTCTGACTTTCAACTTCTGATTTGGAATAAGAATAAGATTATCTATGAGGAACAGTCAATGCACATTTGTAAAGAATTTTGGCAATTCAAAGAAGCTTAAAGACCATTAGCAATTCATTATCACATATTGGCTAAAAACAATCTCACTACTAACAACTATTCCTCAGCTTGCTCTAGGTGAGCAACAGTTTACCTCAGGTCAATAGAAAAGAACATTGAAATCAATGTCCATTCATTTACTAGTAGCATTTACAGCAAAGTAAACTATTTAATATTTATGTATCTACTTTATAAGGCTGGCTCAAAGAATCTTTTTCTCCCTCCTTTCACTTTCTTTTTTTTTTTATAAATAGCTTCTCCAAATGCTGTCTTCATTTTTTAAGAAACGAAAGTAAAACATTGTCCATAATAACATTTCCGTGCAGAGTGCCCTGTTCACAATCCATTTTGATAGCATTATCAACCTAATCACAACTGTATGATCTGAATAGGAACCCATTGTATCTCTTTCACCTTGACAGAATCAGCTTCTAAGCTGGAAGGGATCTTAGAAGTCATTAACTGCAACTAGAATTGACCCAAAATTGGTTTCATCCTCATAAGAGCACTTTCTATTCAAACCTTCAGAGGTGATTTAGTTCAAATTTAATATGTACCAAAGAATATACTTTATATTAACAAGATTTATAGAAACTAAACCAACTCTTGATATTCACTTAGAGAACTGGATCCCTCTACCTAATCACAGGATAATCAACCCAGAGCTAGAAGGGACCCTCAAAGGTTATCAAGTCCAACTAAGATGAGGAAGATGAGGTCTATTGAGGTCAAGTAACCTGCACTAAGTCACACAGGGAGTATCAATTTAATGCCCCCCAAATTTTAAGTACTGATTTCTTAAAGAATAAGAAATTATATTGCTGTTCCCATACAATCTTCTAGTTCAAATCATTCCTCAAAAAATAGCCTTTTCTCACTCTGCTAACTCAAGCCCTCCTCACCTCTTACTCTTACTATTCTGATGGCCTCCTCCTTTGTTTCCATGCCCTAAGTCTCTTCTAATTACAATGCATCCTTCATGTAGTTGAAAAAGTGATTTTCTTAAAAGTGTGATTATGTTATTCCCTTCTCCTGACTCCATAAATTCTCATGGCTCCCTATCACCTCTATGAATAAATTCTACTGGTATTTGAAGCTCTTCAAAACTTGGTCTCATTCTAGTCTCATTTTTATCCTTCTTCCACATTCTTACATCTCTCTGTAATCTACAACTCACTGATACTCTCCCAATGTAAGTTGTTCACACACAACAAACCATTGTCCAGCCTTTACAGTTTCATACTGGCTGCCCTTCTCCTGTCCCATACCTGGAACACATGTCTTCCTTACTTCTAATTCCTGAAATCCTTGGCCTCATGCAAGAATTAACCCAATTGCTGCCTTCTGAACAAAGCTTTTCCTGTACCCCTCCAGCTATTGGTACCGTCTTCTTCAAGGTTACCTTTTGTTTTCTTGTATGTTTGGAAGATCCCTATACATATGCAGCACATATTGTCTTCCCAATTGGAATGTAAGGTCCTAGAGGGTAAGGATTATTTTTCTTTTCTCCTTAAATCTCCAGCACCTAGCACAATGCCTAAAATAAAAATAGTTTTGTCGATTGACTTGAATTAATATTCTTTCCTCTTCTTAGAGCTCAAATTACCTTCTACCCATTGTAAATCAAATTTTTGTCTAGTACATTTATTTTATTCATTTACCATGAGCACAGTAAACCTTTACATTCCATTAGGGTAAAAGTATACAGACATTACTAACTTCTGATTATATATAGTAGTTTACAATATTAATGCATTATATTAAGACGCATTTAATTTAATTTAATACTGCTCAAATTAAACAATATTTTTAAAAAAGGATGTAAATGCTCACTTGCACATCTGTTCATGTCTGGTGCTCTGTGTCCATAATATCCTGAAGGGCATGAATGTAAGCACTCTCCATATTGCCTCATACCTTCTCTTCGCAAAAAGAAGAATAACTTTTGTTGGCACCTGCTGCATCCATTATCTTTTGAACAAGACAAACAACCTTTGCAAATTGGATTTGATACGTAGCTAGCTGCAAAATAAAAACAAAAAGCAAATAATATATACCATTCTGAAAAGTTAAGAGTCTCAGAGTAAGGTAGAGAAACAGGCATCAGTAATAAGGTGGGAAACATAAATAAACAAGTATTAAACACTTTATATCAGAAAATATTTTTAGATACAAATAGATACAAACGATAATGCATAAAACCTACCAATGTTAATATTCATTCTAAATTTACCTTTTCATAACACATCATGGTGTAATCTAATGAAGTTGGACAAGGAATGATAAAGTTTGACTCATTGAAATTTTAATGCTAGATAAGGCTAACATAGCTAGACTATAACTTGTAATAAAGCAATCAGAAGAGTTCTGTCTTCTCTGAATACTAGGTTTTAACATTTCAAATTATATCTAATAAAATGATTATATTAAGTCCAAGTTCTGATCATTATATTAATTATTGTGGTTGTTGGCATTGTTGTTTGTTTATTTCAGTCATGTCCACCTCTTCATGACCCAATTTGGAGTTTTCTTGCCAGAGATACTGGCGTAGTTTCCCATTTCCTTCTCCAACTCATTTTACAGATGAGAAAACTAAGGCAAAAAGAGTTAAAAGACTTGGTCAGGGTCACACAGCTAGTAAATGTCTGAGGCCATGTTTGAACTCAGGTCTTCCTGACTCCAGACCTGGCACTCTATCCACAGCATCACCTAACTGCCCTCACCATCTTAGTAGTCACATTTTTAAAACCTCTCAATGACCTTGCGCAAGTTTCTCCTCTTACAGAATTTTAATGATTACCTCTATTTGATACTGTTTTGTGCCTAGGTGTTTTCATGTTATTCTCATTTAACTATGACTTTCTAAGAGTAAGGACTATCTTTTGACTTCCTTTGTATTCCCAGTACTTATCAATGCCAAGTACATAGTAAATGTTTAATGAATGCTTGAAAACAGCAGGTGAAATGAACCATTTTGGATTGAGAGGCTGGAATGCTCTCTCCTGTGATGAACTAGCTTCTAATATGCAAAAGATTGTTGATCTCATAATGCTGAGATGTTAGTTCCAACAATACAAACTATAAGCCATGCAAGGCTGCTGGTCACTTATAACTTTCATCTATGTCTTCCCATAAGCTTATCCTGGGTTTCACCCAAAATGTGAGGGTCTTTCTTTTATCATCCTGACATTGGGTAGATACCAATCTGTTGCATCTTGCTCTCAATTAAGTGACTGACCCATCTCAGTATTTAGTCATACATTTCTTTAGTTCCATCCCATCATACCACTTCTGCACAGTTCCTTATTTGTAACCTTTAACAGATTACTTATGCCTAAAGTGTACCCTTCCTTGGCCGTTTAAGTGATCTAAAATTCAATTCATTGGCAATCAAAGCATTTTAATATTTATAGCCATATCACCAAAATATTACTGATGTGTTTAAAAAGTGGAAGGAGTAATGGGCATTATTTCAGAGATAAGCTTTGGAGTCATTAAAAGAATTTTGCAATTCTTTAAGATTATATACAGCCACAGTAATATTGTTTGAAGAATGACTTGTGTACATCCACCTTCACAGAAAGAAGTGATAAACAGTATCTTATGGTTTTATTTTGGTATGATAGTTATGTATGAGTGTGTTCTTATAACAATTACCACTATAGAAGTGTGTTTTATATGACAAAAAATAAAATTTAAAAGAAAAGAAAGAAATGATGAATAGAAATGATGTTTTATATTTACATATAAATTTAGTCAAATGATGTCATCTCTAATGGAAGAGGGGAGAGAGAAAGGGAATTAACTGGGTATTATTATGTAACAAAATTTTTTAAAAAGCAATCTAGCCTATCTACGAATTAGTGAAGTCTCAATGCAGATCAAAGTGTTTTCACTCTATTTTTTCAACAGATTTTTCTCTTAATGATATATTTTCTACAACATTATAAATGTGGAAATATGTATGACATGATGGAACATGTATAAGCTATATTAAATTTCTTACTATCTCAGGAAGGAGAATGTAGGGAATGAATCTGAAACTCAAAATATGAGAAAACAAATGTTAAAAACAAAATCAACATTTCATGTAAATAAAATTCCCAAATTAAAATAGAAAATAAGGATAGCATAATATGGAGGCTCCAGGGTATAATAAATATAATAAAACAAACCTGAAATTTTTTTAAAAAGATAATTCAGCCTTCTCTGCTTGACCTGTTCAATTCTAAGCCCAGTTTTTCATCCATTTGCCACATCTGTTCAAGAAAAGTCCAAAAGTTTGTCCATCTAAATTCATTGTTATAGTCAAGCCACTAAAATGGCAAAGAAATTAAATACATTTCTAAGAAACGATAATAAGTTAATGGAAATAAGTCAAAATGATTTATTATAATATTATGTAATAATCTATTGGAACTTAAAAATTGAGTTAATGGTTCTTGTCCATTTCCTAACCTAATGCTAGAGAGAATTTTGAACTTTTTCATAAATTTCTTCGTCCTAACAATATTAAAGCCAGAATCAATGGCACAATCAGCATTTATAATTGAAATATATTGGAACATAATGATTATTATCTGTGTTCATATCAATGCCATTCAGCATTTTTCTCAGAGAAACCACAAGAAAGCATAAAGAACACAGGAAAGAGAGTTTCCGAGCTGGAAGGAACTTTGTAACTCTAAAGTCAGGGATTTTCTTTTCATTAAGAGCCTATGCAGCAGGGTGATTAGGAGACAGTGGGATATAAAGTGTACTAGTATAGCAAAAGATCTCTCCTCAAATAAATGTAATATGGAAATATATGACTGGCATAAAGAAACATCACTATGTAGAATCAGAGAAGTCTAACCAGAGGAAGTGACATTAAAAGTGTATCTATGACCACTAAAATTAATGCTAAGTATTCAGATAAACTGTGTGCGTGTGTGTGTGTGTGTGAACTGCTCTACTTCTGGGGAATCAAATTAGAATAATTTTCATTTGTAATTCTCAGCCAGAATTTAACCAAAACTTAATATACCAAATTAAATAATATTCCTAAAGCACTCTGCAAACTTTATAGTACTATATAAATGTTACCTATTATTATAATTAATCAAAACTAGTAAACCCATGAACCCTGTCTTAAAATTTCTATCTAATCCTATGTCTCATTACTTCTCGGTTAGAAAGTGGGAAGTAAGCCAATTATTGAGTGCACAAAAAGAATAAAATTTCATTTTAAAAGAGTTAGAATGACAAAATAATGGACTGCCTAAATATTCCATATGGTTCCATGTAATATCAAGAGCTTTCAAAGAGGTCCTTGAGATAGTTGAGAGGATCCTAGGTAAAGGATATATGGAACATTATATACAGTAGCAGAAACAATGTTTGAAGAATAACTTGGATATATCCACTTCCAGAGAAAGAACTGCTAGACAGAAATAAGCTAGACATAGATTTACGTATACCTATATATTTTGTCAAAGATGCTTTCTCTTATGTGGGAAAGGGAGGGAAGGAGAGAAATACCTAGAACTTTTACTATAACAAACAAAATTAAAATAAAAACATAGATGAGAGGCAAAGTGTGAGGATGGTGTAAGTATTTAAATGGTGGCATCAATGAGGAGTACAAAAGCAGGCATCTCCCTGCCACAGACCAAACCCAGCACAAATCTACAGATGTAGCCTTTATCAGTTTCTTGAGCTACAGTTCCACATTACAGACTTCCTGTTAGATATCTCCACCTAAATGCCCCACAGGCATTACAAACTCATGATGTCCTAAATGAAATTATCTTCCCCTCAAACCTACTCCTCTACCAAACTTCTCTGTTTCTGTCAAGGGGATTACCAAACTTTCTAGCCATGGTTTCAGAACCTACGAATCATGCTCAATTCTTCATTCTGTCAGCTCTCATATCCAATCATTGGCCAAGTCCTTTTATTTTTATCACCTCAACATTTTTGCATCTGTCCTCTTTTTCTCCACTCCACACAGCCACCATCCCTCTTCAGACATTCACCTCTCACCTGACCTATTAGAATACCCTCCTAATTGGTACTTCTGCTTCCATTTTCTACCCTTTCCAATCCATCCTTTTCATACCTGTTACTTGTTTAAGTGATATTTCTCAACCACAAGACTCACTACAATATTCCCCCTGCTCGTGCACTTTCCAAGGTTCTCTATTGCTTCTGGGAGAAAATAGAGACTCTTCTTCTTGGCACTTAAATCCCTTTACAATATGGCTCCAACAATACTCTCTCCTCGTATTGTCTACATCTCAGCCAAACTAAAATTACTGTTCCTCACATGCAACATTCAATCTCCCATCTCTTGGCCTTTGCGGAAATTGCTTCCTCCATTTCAAGAATGCTTTCCTTTTTCTAACTTTACCTCATAAATTCCCTAACTTTCTTCAAAGCACCATTTAGCTGCTATTTCTTAGGGAATCCTTTCCCAATCTTCCCAGTTTTTTATGTTCATCTTATCTCTCATCCTGAAATCTGTATATTTTACATAACTTTATGCATTTGATACTTGCCCCCAATAGAACATAAGCTTCTTGCAAAAAATAATTTGTGTCTTTGTATTTCCAGTCACTAAGTATCCACCGCTGGTTAAAGATCCATTATTGAGATGGAAAAATAGGGACTTGCTGGGCCTGTGCCATTGGACTTGATAAACATTCAAGTTATAGTCTAAAAATTATCAATAGTATCCAGGAGTGAGAGCTTAAAAGATAACAAATAAATGTGAATCCTTGACTCAAGTTCTACTCTCATGCCTGCCTTCATCATGGCACATTGGTAATATATGGTTCTTTCAAAGGCCACTGTAGTGAAACACAGGCTCCAGCAGGTCTTATCAGGGAGGAAAAGCTAAAAGTATTGACCTGGCAACAGAATGCATCTGATGAACACCAAGCCAAGTACATAACAATTTACCAAGAACATGACCAACAGATGACTTTTTTGTCATAGTAATTCATGAAAACTTTCTACTATAACCCCTTTATAAAAGTTATCATTTGAATGACTGGTCCCTTTTACCAATGAGGTCATAGACCTTTGAAGTACCACATAGTATTTTTATACATTTTGAAGATGCCTATGATAGGTACTATTACACTGCTAATAATGAGAGCTTACAAGCATATAACAAACACATTTTCTCACAATCTTTCTAAACATATACTATTGTTATTATTATGGTCATTTTACAAATGAAATAAACTGAGTTTCAAAAATGTTAAGAGATTTGCCCATAGTCATAAAGCATGAGAGAATTAAAACTCTTGTATCTCTTAACTTCAGACTCAGGACCATCATCACTATACCATAAGGACTAAGAAAAAATGTACTTCAAGAAAACAAATAATTTTAAAAACTGTGAAAGTGCTAAATTAAATATTTTATGCTCGTGCTTTCCATAAGATAAGTTTGCAATGAGAAAATGATGGGAGTAATCTCAGAGAGAGAACAATATTAACTGCTGAATGGACCAAGAAAGACATGCTTGAGAAGATGGAATTCATTTCCTGACAGTTCTTTATAGTGTTTTTAATTCATTTTTCTGTTCTATTGATCTTTAGAGACTTTAGAAATGTTGAGGTATACTGAGAAATCATTTGAATGCTAAGTAAATGAATAAAAATATTGAATTTAAACTAGTTTAAGATTCTCTGTCCAAAGCATAGATTATTATTTCAATATGAAAATCAAATTCCACATATGCCATTTCTCCTGAGAATACCTTTTTCAAAGTCTAACAATCCCCATCAAGTGTGAGTAATGACTATAAATGATGCCTTTGTCTAAGCAGCCAGAAACTCTTCCATGATAAGAGGAAGACTTTAAATGTCAAGAGCAGAAAGACAGATAGGGATTGTGTCTTTCTTTTATTCTAACAGTGATATAAATACACTGCTATGTAGAATGAAAGAGGGATTTCCCTAACTATGATATAGACTTCTCTATACACCTATATACAACTAGAGACCTTCATAAGGCTGTGTCAATATCCTCCATATTCCAATTTTGGTCCAATAATCTAAAAAGATTTTGAAAGGACTTACCTATACAACCACATGATTTAAGGATGGAGAAACCAGAATGTAAGTTCTTAGAAATTGAAGCTGAGCCTACAATGACTTTTAGTTCAAAGAATTAATCCAAGGGCTCTTTATCACCACAAATCACACTTCATAGTAAAAAGTATGAATAACAAATAGAACAAAAAGTGAAAGTCCTCAAATATGAAAAGCAATCTTCTTCCTAACTACAAAGACTCTGAGATCCTCAGAAAATTTTCCTGTCAGAGTTGCCAATGAAAGAATCATAGGCTTTAGTCATTTAAATGAAGGATAACTTCATCTTTTCTTTGCCCTTTCCTGTTTGATATGTTTTAACCAGTCACTTATATAAAGGATGAGACAGTATGCTTATTAGATTTGCTAGTAGCATGAAGTTAAGAGGAATTGCTAATATGCTACATGGCAAATCAGGATCTAATTTTTTTTAGTTGACAGAGCCCAAAATCTAAGGAAATGAAATTTAAACATAATTATATTGGGGTTCAAAAAGTCAACTATATAAGCAATAAAATTAAGAAGACCCAAGTAGGCAGCTGTTCACATGCAAAATACACAGGGTCATAGTGCAAGCTCAATGGATCAATTATATGACATGGTATCAGTTGTTTTAGTGGCTTTCTTAGACTGTGACAATAGAAACATAATGCCTAGAATGAAGTAGGATACACTTCTATTGCATTCTGTACAATTCAGATTACAACTGAAATACTACATAAGGCTCTTGAGGCCACATTATAAGGATGCCCACTCACAACCTATTTGTACTCCAAGAAGATGGCAACTAATATAGTTATGAGAAAAGAAAGCATGTCATAAAAGGACGGTGTAAAAGAGCTGGTAAACCTTGCCAGGAGAAGGAACATTTAAGTTTGGGCAAAGAGTTAATATTATTATGTTAAAGAGTATATGCTTCTTTTGCTTCACACCAGAGAGCAGAATAAGAATCAATAAATAAAAGCTGCAGAGAAGCATATTTTAGCTCAATGTGCAGAAATAATTCCTAATTATTACAGATACTCAAAATAAAATTGGCTGCCTGACAAGATTATAAATCTTCTCACCTTCTGTGCAGATTGTTAGAGATGCAAAAGAAGACATTCCTCTTCAGGTATAAATCAGATGAAAGGACCCCAGATGTCCTTTTCTAAGATTCCAAGAAACACTAGAAAATATATGTGTAACTCCAAGATGCCTGCTTTGCTATTTTTATACCTTCTCACCTGGAATATCCTAAGGTTCATAATGCAGTCCTTATAACCCAAACATAACCTAACATCTACCTTTTCTGAATTTGAATTTGATCATAAAGGGAACACCAAGATGACTAACTCAAGGGGAATATTATCACTCCTGCAGTTAGTAGCTTCATGTTCCAAGGATCAAATCCAATTTGTGACATAAGACCACACAGAGACATTACATTTGTGGTTTATTTGGCTACCATTTCTAAAAGTCCTTCCTCAGTCTTTTCCCCAAATCTGCCATTGTATCTACAGATTGTATAGATTACATTCAGCAGAAAACCTGTATGTGCTATATAATGACTACAAACCAACCTTTAGGGAATAAAACTAGGAAGAATTAAAACTTTAAACTTTTGGCTAAAGTAATTTATTTTGTCAGGATCTTAATATCTAGAATATCTCTGTTTATTGCCCTGAGATTGGCTCAACTGTGCAGGTGAATAAACAAAGTAGTTAATTTCTTGCTTTGATGATCTCGTTTATTTTGTCTCTTAGTAAGCTTCAACTTCTCCAACCCTGAAACCTGCTGAGACCTAGAAGTGCTGCAGTCCAACCCAAACAGCTCAAAACCCAGATCCACCCAAAGTGCAGGGCCAAACACATGATTTTGCAACATTTAAAAGCCCCCAAAGGAGAAGAACAATGATTTTTAAAGAACACAAACACATAATTCCTAGAGAAGTAAATAAATAGAGATTTAGAAGTTCAACAGAATAAGTGTAATAGGCCCTGAGTGATATAGATTTCTACCTTCATGGGGCTGCTGAAGGAAGTGTTTTGTAAACCCTAAAATACTATATAAAAGTAAATAAGGTTTTGATTTTAGTGGTGTTTTTGATTTTTTGGTGTGGGAGCCTGTGATTTCATCAGTATGGATAACTCCTAGTGAGGCAACTCCTTCCATCAATATAGAGGAGCAACTGTCTGTAATTTATAATTTTAGGGATTAGGTGACTAGAGTTACTATGTCTCAGAGGCAATACCTGAACCTTGGCTTTCCTGACTTCAAGGTCAACACTAACCATTATGCCAGGTTGCTGCTTATTATTAATTCAATTTTATTAAAATGTAAAGTAATATGAGTCAGATTTGTTCATCTTATTTCCAATCAACTTGCTTTCTGCAATTTTAAACTCAAATGAGTAAGAAGTCAACGTTTTTGTGGATCTCAGGTTCTGTTTTTGTCTCGTCATCTGTTAAGACAAATCCAGCTATTTACATTTTATTCCATAGAACATTTTATGTAGGTGTCGAATGCCCATCTGTTTCCAATAGACTCCAGACATTTAAGTGCTTCCCCGTTTCTGGATTTTGCTTTTGCCAAGTAAGAATGAATCTAAATTCCTTCTAGGTGAAGGCATCCATTTCTGAAGAAGGGTGCACATTTCTGATCCTGACAGCAGGATTAAACAATGAGCTATTGGCAACTTGGCATAAAGTTGAATCTGTCCATGTGCTGAATTTTAATTAAAATGGGCAACTATTAGGAGTTGCAACAATAGACCTTACCATAATGTGTCTAACATTTCTCTTCCTCCTACATAAGGTTTGTTTTTTAATGAAATATTTTTAAAAGAAACATCAGAGTGCATTAAGTGTGTATCTCACATAGTATTGTGCTTGGCATTGTACTGAACAGTCAGTTATAACCTTTGGCTTCTGTGAATTTATAATCTATAAATACTGGGAAGAAAATATGTAGATATCTTAAGTTACCAGCCCCCAACTCACTTTAGTCATTAAGATCATGAATTATGAGTCATAAAGCCTTCATACTAATGATAAATGTTCAGCCTTGGGACAGTTTGCTTAGATTTACATACACAGAGTTGGAGATACCTATTAAAAACAGCTTCTTAAAACATGTAAACTGGTCACAACTGAACATAATAAATCTTTTAAAAACCTGATAGTTTGTCACGAACATTTTGCTGCACATGAAACAAAAATGAATGTTTAAATCAGTTAACTCATCTTTGCTTGAGTTCTATCTGTATCTCTAAAGACCTGTTAAGATTGTTGCAAAGATGACCATTTTGTTTCTAAATTTGGATTATGTAACCTAATCTGTTGCTTGCTGAAAAAAACGAAATCTTCAGAATCCATATTGGCATGTGTTTTAAAGCTTGTGCGGTTTAAACAGATAATCTTGCCTTCCCAAAAATAAACCACAAACTTGGGCCAAATACAAATCATGATAGTGTTCTTCTTGGACCATAATGAAATATTTTGTAGTCAGAATATCAGTCATTGAGGCTACTTACTTGTATACAAAAAAACAAACAATTTCAATTTCCTGACTTGTTTTCTATACTAGCATGGTACATTGATTCTAGAAATACAGGAAAATGTAGGAAGGAAAGAGATTGGCAGAGGAAGAGAAAGATAACTGATCCATTTAGACTATATACACTTCTGTTTACAATAAAATGCAAAAATCTAATGTTTCACTATTTTTGTCTTTTCTAATTTCTAGTTTCCACACAATTTGATCTTATAAAAACATTTATAATGGAGATCTATTTATTGAAATGCTCTAAATTCTCTATCTACTTTAATATATATATATATATGCACACACATAAATATATATTTATTTGAACGCCTAACATCACCTTTACCACTACCAAAAACACTGCCTCCTATAAGATTAATGTTGTAGCAATCAAAATTATTGAGTCACACATTATTATCCTACAAAATCTACCATGCCACTCCCAAAGTTAAGACTCCCAAGAGTTCTCTGGCCCTGGTCACATTCTCCTGTCATACTCACACACACACACACACACACACACACACACACACACACACACACACACAATCTTTCATTGATGTAATTAAAACTGAAAAGACCCTTCTATCCATAAAAAGCCAGGTTCTTCTAGATTTATTTCAATGATGATTTCCTTAAACAATCAAACAAATGAAAAAACCCTAAAAATATTTTTGAGGTAAAAAGCAGAAGTTCTGACTTTACTAGAGACAGTTTCCTGTATATCTCTATTCTAGAATAGTTTTCCATCCTAAATGCTTTTCATGGATCTTTTTCCTCCAATATCTCATAATTTATTACAAATCCATCACCTAATTCAGTCACTTGAGAAACAAATTCATTTATTCTAGTAAATAACCAAATGTAGGTCCTTCAAGAGATTTGATAACAGAAAGACTCTAACCTCAAGAACTCAGCCATTTCCCCCCTTATCTTTAACCTTATTTAAAAAAATCTATAAACATTAAGCATCTACCGTGTGCAGAGCACTCTGCTAGTCCAAAGGTAGAGATATCTAGTTTAGGCATCCTAGGGACTAGTCCCATTAGCAAATTAATAGTTTTGAGGTAGGAGAGAAGAAGACAGATAAGCACAAAACATATTAAGAGAACAATTTATTTAATTCTGGAGTCTGTGTAGGATTGTCCCTATTTGTGATACAGTGGTAAAGGTGACAAGTTTAGAATTAGAGGACGGAGTTTAAAATCCTGACTCTGCCCTTTATTACCCATAAGCATTATTAAGATAACTCCTTCATTCCAGGAACTGTCCTAGTTACTCAAAGAGCACTGTGAACCCTTCCATCTCAATAAGTTGATAAAGTCTAAGACTCTGGGTTCTAGTAACAATAACAACTCTTAAAAGTAACATAATTTTTCTGAGCCTCAATCTGGAAGGTGAAAATGAAAGAGCTAATCATGGTAGGAAAAAATGCTAAAGAAAGGTTTCTCTAGCACTTTCCCCCTACAATTAGTTCCCAGTTAGCAACATGGTAGTTTGTGGCCTGTTATGCTAATGAGGGATGGGTGATGCAGGTTTTTAGCACCACAGTCCTTTATTGCTAAAGAAACTACTCAATCTCACCTTAAAAAGAATAAAGTCAATACACAGCTACTATCAATCAAAAGGGAAGACAAAGGAACATTTGCCAAAAACCCATGGCCTGCAATCACTCAGAAAAGTCTCTATGACTTCTATCTAAATTAATGTAAGCTAGGAATAAACAATATCACCTGTGAGCCCTGTGTCCCACGTGCATATATCAGGATCCTGATCAATAGGTTGGCATCCATTGGGTCTCTGTTGAATCCCAATTCAGTGTTGGTGGTACTCAGATTTAAAAGGAAAACGATACGAGTCTCAGGCTTTTAGTTTGAAAGCCCTGGAAAGGGAATGGGGAAGAAGAAATTTTCATAGGATATGTCTTCTTTGGAACTATTCCATGTCCAATTTGTGTGGTCCTCCAGGAGTTTGTTCCAGATTTATCTCCTGCAGGTAAAGTTACTCTAGAGAGCTAATCTATAGATTCTACTTCTTTCTTTGGATGAGCTATTTATTCTTTGTTCCTCCACTGGATAGGAAAATAAAGTGCTATGTAACTAACTGATAGGGGGCCAAGGGAGGGAACAATAATATGATTTAATTGAAAAACTCTCTTCCAACAAAGAGCAATGATCTCTATCCTCATATTTTAAAAAACTCTTTTCATCTTAAATGAAAGTTCAAAATAGAAGGAAAAAAGATACCCCTAGTTTTCTCCTCATTCCATTTGGGGTGATATCCTCTAAGTCTTAGGCTCTCTGCCATCTGCAGAAGCAATCCCTAATGTTGCCAATTCTGCTGCTACCACAAAATAGGACCACTGGTTGTCCAAAGTGAAGACTGCCCAGCATTCCACTACTGGCAATGTTCCACCAACACCCAATTCAATTCAAGAATCATTTAGTGTTTTCTCTTCCAAAGACCACACTCTTAGATGGAAACTTGTTAGTGAAAGAAAGACAGGGAGCTTCTGTTTGGGCAACATGGGCTTTTCTTGCCACATGTTATAATAATTAAGTCAATGCAGTAAATTGAAGATTAACACTTGGAAGAAAAAAAACATATTGGAAAAATATTTAACAGACATCCACGTAGCAAGCTGTGTGGCATGAGTCCTTCCTGACCACGTACATCTTCAACACTGTCTCTTTATCCAAAGCATTAATTCATATAAAAATTTCCAATTGGTGTCATCATTTCCTCAATAGTGATTCCAGATATTTAAGTAATAAAAATTATGCTTACTAAGTAAGTGTCTTTGGGATATCATGCAGTCATTTTAAAAAGTCTCAAACTTCTACCTGAATCAAAAGCTCACATTTTTACCTCAGTATTCTACCATTGGAGCAATATAATTGCAAGTCATGAAATATCAGTCTCTGAAGAATTAAGGTAGCAAATCATGCAGAGGAAAAATGAAGAGCTACATAGCAAGTGTGAGAAGACTATGCAATTACTTGAAGAATTATGCAGAGGTCATAAAGAGTAGGTCATCAGAGAGAGAAACAACTATAAAAGGTCCTGTGGACTACTAAAAAAGATAGTCATGGAAAATCCTCATGGTAAAAGCTCTATAGCAAAGTCCTCAGAGCATTTGGGAACTTTCCCACAGAGCTTTTATGAAAAGACACAGACAAGAGTTCCATGGGATGAGAAGGCAGAGACATGTTGGTATCAGAACCATTTAAATTTACATTTACATGTACATTAATATGACTCCACAGATTCCACAGTTTGTAAATAAAGTCAGTTCTCCAACAGCAATTACTGATTTTATTTGCATTGAGACTATGTTTACAAAATGATTTTTGATGCAAAAGTATTTTTTATATCAAGTGCTATGAAAAACATAACATCTCTTGTATTTCTTTATAATAATGAAAAGGAAGCACAGTAGCTATGCCTATGCCATTTTATGGAGGAACAAACAGGATTACAATGTTAATTGAGCTGCTTAAAGTTACACAACCATTAAGTAGCAGAGTCTGGATTAATTCAGGCCTTATGATGATTCTAATACTATATTACCTCCTAAGTAGCAAAGAATACAAATCTCTACATTTCTAAAACTAAAGTAATTAGCATTGTCATCAATATGAGAGTGAGAGAGAGAAAGAAACCTGGTTCAAGTTATAGCACACAATATAACCTTTTAAGATTAAATAATTGTTTTAAAACTTTACCATTTGTCTTAGAATCAACACTAAGTTTTAGATCCAAGACAGAAGAGTGGTAAGAGCTAGGCAATTAGGGCTAAATGACTTGCCACTGATCACACAGCTAGGCAGTGTCTGAGTCCAGATTTGAACCCAGGACCTCTCATCTCCAGGCCTGACTCTATTCCCTAAACCACTTACTTGCCCTAAAACTATATATTATTTTTTGAAGTTTTTAAATCATTATGTTCCCTGCCACCATCCTCCCCTACCCCATTACTCTGGTACCTAAAGCCCTTTATAACCTCATTTCAATTCACCTTTTTGGTCTTAATATAACTCTCCTTCCCACACTACAATTCAGCCAACCATTCTCTTAAACAATCCATGACACAAACTACAATCTATTTCCCAACTCCATACCTCTGCACTGGAATCTGGAAACTTAGTAAATTGCTCTATCACAGGCTAACAATTTTATAGTCAGTCAGTCAACAAGCATTGTTTAAGCACTCACTATTTCCAAGTACTGTGTACAAAGGATACATGGGCAAAAACACTTACTCTTCCTTTTAGGATACCACATTCTAAGGGGAAACAGTATGCAAACAATGATGCACTTAAAAGATCTTCATACTGTAAATGGAAGGTAACTTGAATAGGAAGACATTAGTAGCTTGGGAAGAGGATGAGGAAGCACCTTTGGCATAAGGAAGAATTTAAGTTGGGTCTTAAAGGAGGACATGGAAGTCAGAAATTCAACCTAAAGAAAGAGAACCTTTCAAGTAGAGGAGATAGCCAATACAGTCGTGAGATAAAGTATTCTATGTGAGCTGGATTGTTCAGCAAATAAATTAAAAAGAGGGGGCATGAAGAATGGAAATATAGGAAAGGAATAGGTTTCAAAGAGCTTTAAATGCCAAACAAAAAAATCATACTTTATCCTGGAAATGATAGAAAGAAAAATATAGAAAGGAATTTATTGAGTAGTCGGTAGAAGCAGCAAAGTAGCTTGATGAATAAAGTGCTAAGCTAGAAGTTGGGAAGGCTGGAGTCCAAATTCCATCTCAGACATTTACTAGTTGTGTGACCCTGACCAAGTCACTTAACCTCTGTTTGCCTTAATCCACTGAAGAGGGAAATGGCAAACCACTTCAGTATCTTTGCCAAGAAAACCCCATGTTATGATCCCTAGGGTCACAAAGAGTCAGATACAACTGAACAACAAAGGTGGCCTCCAATTAGTCCCCAGCATTAGGGAAATCACTTTGGCTACTAAGTAGAGGCTGGGGTTGGAGTCAAAGGATACCTGAGGCCAAGAGGTCAATCAGTAGGCTAACTGAATAGTCCATGTAGGAGATGATGAAGTCTCACACCAGGGTTGTGGCTGTGTGAGGGATATGTGTGATAAAATCTATTAACATTTATTTTTTTACCTTATACCAAGATAACATTTAGAGGGGAAAGTCATAGTCACTAAAATTCACTTTAATACTAATTTTTCTTATTTATTTATGAATTTATGAAAAAAATCTTACCACACATAATCATGGTTTGTGTTCATAAAAGTATGCAAAGGAGTATCAAATCTTATTTTTAAAATGATTAGAAAATGTCTTTCCGTGGCAAAAATATGGGACTGAAGCTTGAGAGCCTCTGCCCCTCAAGTTAACAATACTAATGACACATTTTTCTTACCCCAAACCAGAGTAAAGTAGAACTTAGGGATTAGTTTTTCTTCATTTAAAACCAAAGACTTCTGATGACTTTAAAAAGAATAAAACTTCTATCACAGGTTAAAATTTTTAAGGAAAATTTCTAAGTAGCTAAATAGTGGGAGTAAAAATCTACACAACTTTCCAAAGAGAAGAAAAAGAGGAAAAGGAAAAGGAAAAAAGGAGAGAAAAAAATAGAAAATGATAAGTATCATGCGGGTGTATAAAGTCCTATAACTTAAGCATCAAAGATTCCGCCCCCCCCCCCTGCTGTAGAGTATTCACTGTCCATGCCAAAGGCTGGCTTTAGCTTTTATAGCCTACTTATTGGTCCCCTATGGAAACGTTGACAGACTGTTGGCACTGATGGTGGCTCCAATGTGAGCAAAGTTGAAAAATATACAAGACTGTGGCCTGGAAAGCTACTCTCTCAAAAAATACTATATTTATGTAAGAAAATAATCCAATTATTTAAATGTGAAAAACAAATCCTTACAGATATGCTGATTCCAAGTGGGTATTTAAGCACCTATAATACCAAGACATCAGACAAGCTCTTTTATATAGACTCAGGCACAACATTTGGTATATACCTTAGGCCTAAAAGCCCTCTGCCGGCAAGAGTATACATGCCCAACTGTCCTGTCTCTGGCTTTTCTCAGCCTTCTCGAAGCATATTAACTTATGTGTGATGTACTCAGGTTACCCCAAATGCACCTCCCCAACAAATTCAGCTGTCTCTGTAATATATGCTTCCTAAAGGATGGATAGTCTAACGTTTAACCATTGCCACACTTGTCTTGAGTTATAAAATTATAAATAAATAAATGGACAGTCAAATAGGATGGCTTTTTGGAGCTGTGACTTTTCAGCCCACAACAAGAAGGGGCAGAGTCATAAATAACTGCTCCAGACACTACCCAGATGAAAGAACACACTCGCTTTTGATGTGGAAAGGACCTGGGGTCATACTTCTGTCTTTTTAAGTTGGGACCATACAACCTTGTAGTAAGGAACCAAAAATAAAAGCAGTTACTTTAATGAAAAGCAAATTGTTACAAACTAATAGGTTTATAAAATGTTACTGTTGCTAAGAAACTACCAAAACTACCACACAATACCAAACCACAAGCAAAATATTATACATATTTATCTCCTAGGACCTGTAAGAAAAATTCCCCAGGAAAGCCTATTTTGAAATTGGGCATTCAGCACCCATGTGATTTATATACTTTGTTCTTTGTCTTGCTTCTTTGCACCCAAATCTCCATAGGAAAGGGCTTTGAAATGCAAGCTCTTAAACTGCTATATTTACTTCAAGATAATATGTGGGCAAAAAGTCAAGATGAGGGGACTGAGCAACTTCCAGGCTACTCCATGTTTCCACAGCATGATTTCATTTAGTTAAAAAAGAAGCAATGTAACATCTATGATATACCACAAATCTCTGATTTTCTCAGCTGAGGGTGGAAGTTACCTTAAGCAATCAGTTTATCCCAATGGTAGAGAAAATTGCCTGAGGTACATGGAGAATAGGACTTGGCTGGGGACACACAACTAATAAGGATGAAAAGCAGAAATCAAAGTACTATCTAGATTTCCTGAAATTGTATGCATAGAAATATACAAATATAAACTTGATTCAATAAACCCACACTCATAGGCAAGCACAAAAATTTTCTACAGCTAGAGATCAAATTTGGCCCGACTCTATATTTTGGATTATATGTCTTTGACCTAAGAAACAAAGCTAGATCAGGAATAACTTCATTTACACATTTATCATTAATATGAAATCCCAGTAAAGGTCAGAGAGATACATCCCCATATCTGGCCACAAGGTGATGAGTTTTCCAGTGACTGAAGCCCCTGAAGACTGCTTACTAAAGTCTAAAAAGGCTGTGATTTATCTCCATTGCCTGTATATCCATGTGGCCAAAATCACATGTCCTTGAAGACTGAAGCAAGTTAAACAACCCACATATTGTTTGGCATTAAGTTAAGCCTTGATAAAAAGATAAGACCTTTAATAACTACCTCACAAGGTAAGTAAGAAGTTGGGAGGGTGGCACAAAACAATATATTTGAAAAAAATTACAATAGTTACTAAAATAATTTGCTCTATTTAATCATCAGAAACATACTTTTCAAGGTGCTACTTTTCAGTTTTTTCCTCATCCCAACTTTCAAAATAATACACCTCACCAAACTTTGAACTAAGCTCTCAGCTCCCTAATTCTTTTTTCCTGTCTGATCTGGAGATTTCCTTTCACACATTTCTTGATTCTCTCTCACACACACAATCATACATTTGGCTGCTGTCTCCCCTGGGCACTGCCCAGGAAAATACTGACTTGTCTTTCCTTGATGCTTGGCATTTAAATGTTTACTCAATCACCCTTCACTGAGCTTCCTAACTCTTAACACATCCTGGATTTTTCCCTACTTTCTTGTACTTCCTTTCATGATTTCCTAGCAGACTGATTGGTCACTCCTACCTTCTTTCAACTCATCTTGAATTCTCTTCCAAAGTTACACTCTCTGAAAGGCCCATTTCAGAAGTTTTTTAGACTCTCTCCCTTGAAATTATATTATTTTCCCCAAATTTTATATTTGCTTGTTATGTTATTTCCCCACAATACTATAAGTTTCATGAAGGCAGCTAGCTAGCCCTGATTTTGCACCATAATTAGCAAAGAATAGGTATTTTTTAAAAAAATGTTTCTTGACTTTAATTCTTCTCAAATATACCTTTGGCTATCACCAGACCAATGTAGTAGGTTGCAGTATGTTAAATATATCTACTTATCCATAGATCAACTTTCTTAAATCAAATAAGACTGTTAACCCCATCTCCAATTTGTCACAAATGTAAAAAGGAAATGTTTTTATAATTTCTAGACCTACACAAATTAAAAGTGTGTTTATATAACATGCAGTCAGATAGCTGTGAATGAAAATACCAATTATGGTTAGTATATTTTAACAACTAATCAAAATTCCAAAGTATTATCTATTTACCCAGAGAGTCACTAGAGAGATTTTAAATAATTCTATCCAGTCCCTTGATTTTTTTCACTTTTTAATGACTTGCTGAGTTATCTTCTCTGATCCAAAGTCATTGCTCTCCAGGCTAACTGGCTGATGATCTCCCAAATATCTTTGTATAGTCAGTAGTCCAGATAACAAAGGTTGGACTAAAAATAATCTTTAAGTCACCTGTCAAGAAGGTTAGATGTAATCCATTTTTCTCTTCTAAAAACAGCAATTATCCCCTGCAATATAGATTTATGCTACATGTATATTTTACAATTTGTTCAACTATATTAGAATTTTAATTCTGGTGCAGTGGTTTATTAACTTTGGGCAAGTCACAACTTCCCTATTCCAGCTCTGTAGTATGTCTGTATGTGTGTGTATGTGTGTGTGTGTGTGACACACACACACATATATAACCTCTACAGCAGCAGCCATTTTGGCTTGTGATGATCAATAAGAGTGTATGTAAATTATTTTATAAAATTTAATACATGTTAGGTATTTGCATTGGTAGCAGTAATGTTTTAGCTTTCTAAAATAATAATTCCTATCTTTATTTAAGGAAACAAAGATTCTGTGAAGTCACTGGGAGTAAAACAATCACCAATTAAACAGAGTAGGGATTCTTGACCTGGGATCTATATAGGAACTTACTTTTATATATGAAAAGACATATATATATATATATATATATATATATGTCTGTACATGTGTTATATACACACATGCATCTTTATACACACAAGCATCTGCATCTATGTGTATATATACCTATATAGTTATGTTTTATATAATTGATTTCCTTGGTAATCCTATGTATTTTACTTTATTTATTTAAAGACAATTCTGAGACTATAGGCTTCAGGAGCTCAAGACTCCAATCAGTTTAAGAACTCCTGAAATAGAGCTACCAGTAACAAGAAGGGGGAAACGTCTTGCTAAGAAGTGTTATGATAACTCCACTCATTCTATTCAATAGTTGCTAAATACTTCAATATAGGACACTGTGCTATGTGCTTAGGGGAAGATGCCAACTTTAAAGAAAGACAATCCAGTTCAATGTTTTGCCTTCGGGGCAGTCTAACCTGATAGGTATGGACTTATTTCCACCATGTAAAGAATTCTCCACGTGAAAACTCTATTCATAAAGGCTGAAAGGAAATTTTTTGGAAACATGGAAGTCATTCAATGATAGCATAATTTTTAAAAGAAATTCCATATATTGGAGAGGAAGCTGGTTACCATATACATGATATACTTTTTATTTGTTGTGGAGGTGGGATGCTATAAGCATAAAATGTTGCCTACACAACACAAAATAATTGTTAGGTGAATTGGTTTTAATTACTTCACAATGATATAAAGGCACAGTCACTTTGGGTGGAGGAGACATCTATAAAAATTCACTATATATATATATATACAGAGAGAGAGAGAGAGAGAGAGAGAGAGAGAGAGGGAGATATGTGTCTACCCTTGAATCTGACCTAATATGTAGAGCAGGTTGGGGAAGAGGATGAAGAGTCATTTTAAAGGTACTCAGAGATCGATTTTTAAAAATCTCTCCAAAGGTGGGAATATCCCTCCAAAATGAAAAATAATACAAATGATGCTTTGGCTCACCACCACCCCCAGTGGTAACTGATGAAAAATAAAATAGTCCCTAGAGCCCTCTATATACCCATAATTTGCATAAAACCTTAAATCAGAATATTCTACATATGGATTTAAAATATACTTAATGAAACCTTATGAAAGGAACAGGTATGCTTGCCCAGATCATTTTTTTTCCAACATATCACATTTGCACAGACACAAAGCAGACTGAGAAATGCAGAGTAGATGTGGTTGTATTTTTATGGATTATTAGAAATCTTTTACTTAGAAAAAACAAAATAAATTCCCCAAAACTGTCCTCAGACATGTATCTGCCACATAAATGTTAAAATTCTATGTGCCTAAGCTAGATGCAACTATGGAAACAACTATTTTGGATGTTCTGAAACATTAAGTAAGGATAAAATAGGGAAACATAAGCTCACCTAGGGTATTTTTCAGTGTCATGGAAAGCATTCTGTGCAGTGTCATAGGAGACCCACTTGATTAGTTCAAAGGAAAAAGACATAACCACAGGCCATGCAATTGCCTACTAATAAGTCACTCTTCTTGCTGTATGAAGTCTTTGAAGACAAACCCTCTTCTAACAAAGTCCTCTTTGAAGTAAAAGCAAGCATACCTATGTAATTAAAAGGCTTCAGTATATTGTAGATATGATCAAAACTAAATTTTAAACAATCTATGGTGAAGGGAAGGGTGAGAAAAAGAGAGCACAACCTAATACAGAAAGTAAAACTTTTGTTTCAACATGACTCAGATATACAACATCTGGGGACAGGAGATGGAATGGACCTATATTATCATTAACACAGGGAATTCTCTTGGTAAGGAAACTCCCTCTTCCAATACAAATCAGCACCTTCTCTGCTATTTATTGTGTCAGAGAGTTGCCTAGAGCACTGAAGAGTTGTGATTTAGGCAGCATCATATTGCCAGTATATATCAGAGTAATAGCCTGAAACCAGGTCATCATTACCCCAAAACTGGTTATTAAGTCAAGTTATTATGCTATAGTATCACACACACACATTTAATTAAAACAAATTAAGTAGTTCTATCCATTATGGGAATACAGTCTTCCTCTTCAGAAAGTATTTAGTGAAAAGTCCACATATCTACACATAGTTGTATAGTTTCCTTAACACATGTGATTCTCTCAAATTAGATATCATTAAATACAATTCAAGTCCTCAAAATGACATTTAAACAATTTTAAGAATCAATTAATTGCCTTGCAGGTCATTCAAAAGACTAGAGTTTGGAATTTGTGGTATTCATGTTTTCCACTTTCTACAAGAGACCTGGACCTACAAAACATTTTAACATTAAAACACAGGTGTTTGGTGGAAAAGGGCTGCCAAGTAAGGAAATGGAGTAAGAAAAAAGAAGCCAGAAGCAGAGCTAAGGAGGGAAAATGGAGGCCAGAATGAAGCAGCACCATGGAGAGTGAACACCGAACATTAGGCAGCTAACAATTTATCTTCTCTTTTCTTAAATATTTTAAGAACCTCTCTGTTCTTGGCCCTCCCCTGTTCATGCACAAAGAAAAATATCCAAGTCCTATGCCCTATCAAAGTGTGGGCAGTAACACAAGAGAGTGAGACAGAATTAACATCATGATAAAAGAATGATTTGAACTTAAATCTAGTAATATTTACTGAAAACCTTTAGTTTAAAAATGAGAGAAAGAAATACTGTGAGGTGCCAATGGAGCTGCAAAAGAAAACATGGTTCTAACCTTCAGAGATCTTGCAGTCTAGTAAAAAAATTGAACTATAATTAAGGTAAAATTTTGTAAGTTCACTAAATGTGCAAGATGTTGAGGGTTCTGGATAGGGAAAGGCCAAGTGATATTTTTTAATATTATTTTGGTTTTGCCAGGATGGGAGTGAATGGCATGGCATGAAGGAAAGGCTTCATGAAACATGTAGCATTTTTTCTTCGGTCTTAGAAGTTTAGTACAATTTATACTTGTATCTGAGGAAGAAGGACATTCCAAGTGAAAGGTATTGCATGAACAAAGACAATGAAGTAAGAAAAGATGATATGTTTTTGACAAATTGCTAGTATTATAGTTTGGCTAGAATGTCAAGTTCATGAAGGGCTGAGTATGGAGCCTGTAAAGGTAGAGTAAGACCAGCTTGTCAGACTTTATTTGGTAGGTCTGAAAAAGCCATTGAAAATTGGTAAAGCCTGGTGTAATCTGAGCAGAAATGACTGTCAAAAAGGTTAATCTGGGGCAGCTGGGTAGCTCAGTGGATTGAGAGCCAGGCTTAGAGACGGGAGGTCCTAGGTTCAAATCCGACCTCAGACACTTCCCAGCTGTGTGACCCTGGGCAAGTCACTTGACCCCCACTGCCTACCCTTACCAGTCTTCCACCTATAAGTCAATACACAGAAGTTAAGGGTTTAAAATTTAAAAAAAGGTTAATCTGAAAGAGGTGCAAAAAATAGATTCTATTAAGGAAGAAAATGGAAGGAAGAATTCCTCTTAAGAAGTTCTTAAAATGCTATAAGCAGAAGGTAATAAGTAATAACCTGCAATGAAGTGACAATGAATCATTAAAAAGAAGGAATGAATTTAAGAGATGCTGTGAAGGTTAAATCAATACAACTTGAAAGAATCAAGAGAGACTCCTCAAGTGCTGGGATGATGATAATACAGTTGGCAGAAAGAAATCAGACAGAAAAATATTTTAAGGAAAAATGAGTTTGGTTTTAGACACAACAGGCTTTAAGTATCACTGAGACATCCAAAGGGAAATAAAGGTTATAGTTTAAAACATGGAAATGAATATTCTACCCTCATATTGGTGAAACCATGGCACAAGTGCCAGAGCATGCATGAGGGAGGCTGCTCCCTTCCCCCTCTCCACACACCTCCAGACATTTCTCATATCACCCACCCCTCTGCCCAGCAGCCCAATTGGAGTGTTTCCTTCCCCTCTGCCTGCAGCATGAGGGTTACAGTTTGGGTACTCAGTCTCTAAAAGGTTTGCCATCACTGTTCTATCCAAAGGACAAAACAGAAGAAAAAAAATATGAAGTCTACAAGTAAAAGTCCTAGAAAATATCTACTAGTAATAGGCTAGAGCAAATATGAATGAAGCCTATGAAGCTAGCAATACTCATCTGAATATAGCTTGAACCAGACTATAATTGGAAATGTAATTATAAATGTAAGTATAAATGAAAAATAGTCAACAAAATAAATAAAAATACAACATATATAATGTTAAAATGTGGCTTTCTAAGTCAATACAAAGTCCACAGGAATCTTTATGTACAGTTTGTTTTCCTTTTTCTATTTGAATTTGATAACACTGGCTTACAGGAAAAATAGGTGGTGCCCAGAACACTGGGTCTATAGTCAGAAATATCACAGTTCGAATTTGTCCTCAGACATTTATTAGAGTGTAACTTTGTACAAATCAATTAGTTATCCAATATTTGTCTCAGTTCCTCATCTGTAAAATGGGTATAATAATCACAACTACCACTCAGGATTGTGAAGATCAAATGAAATAATATCTGTAAAGCACTAAGCACAGTGTTTGGCACACAATAAACATCATATAAATTTTAGCCATTACATTATCACCATTATTATTATTTAGATCCCAAGATGGAATAGAGTAGAAAAGAAACAAAAGAGTACAATAATTTGGAAGATGAGAATAAGAGAATGTCTCAAAAATTATGATCATTGGCAAATAGTACAGAAAGATCAAGGAGGATAAGAACCAAAAGAAGACTATTGATACTAATCAGTTTTGATATCAAAGAAATCAGATTATGAGTAGAAAAATGAGTCCATGTTGAAGTTGAGCAGACCTCGAAGCTTGACAAAAGAGGCAAAAAAATAAAACAAAGCTTTGGTGGAGTAAACAAGGTGAAAGGATGAGACTTTTGGGACTTTGAGGGGATTAGAGAAGAAAAATGTAGGCATGTGAGATAGAAAACCTAGAGAAAGAAATAAGATGAAAGAGAGACTGATGGAATAAGTTTCTAGGACAACTAGAAAGTTTTGTCTTTGAAAATAGGAGAGCATCTAGAAAAGGAATAAATGATGGGTAAAGAGGTTTTAGAAAATACTAAAGAAGTAAAAAATAAAATAGTCTGCAATTCACTATGATCAAGAAAATCATGAGGGCAGCTAGGTAGCATAATGTATAGAGAACCAAACTTGGAGTCAGAAGACCTAAGTTTCAGTCCTTCCTGAGACATTTACTCAAGGAAAATCATTTAGCCACTGCCTGCCTCAGTTTCCTCAAATGTAAAATTAGGATAATAATAATACCTATGTCATAGAACTTTTTTGATGAACAGATGAAATGGTATTTGTAAAATGCTTTGTGTAAATGTATGTATATACTGGAACAAAGTAGATATTTGATAAATACCTATTTGCTTTTCTGTAACCTCTTAAAGTAACCTACTAAAACATAGGGTTAGAGGATTGAATACTGGAAAAGATCAAAGAATTGACATGAAATAAGTAAAAGACCCATCAATCAGGTGTTGGGATAAATATTTTTTATCTATAAATTCAAGCTCTCTCAGCACACTAGATTATTGGGGGAAACTAGAAAGATAAAGTTTAACGCCAACAAATATAATGTCTTGTCTTCAGTTTTTAAAAATTCAAATGTACACCTAGAGGATTTTGTAAATTTGACTTAGAAACAATTGATATGAAAAAAACACTAAACAATCCTTTGCAATCCTTGACCATAAGCTCAGTATAACTGCAGCTAAAGACAAAACAAAATACCCTAATGTAAATTCAAGCTATGCTATAGTAAACAGTGTCTCAAGGAGACAGAGTAATAGTCCTACTGTACTCTGTGCCATTCATCCAACTCTTCTGGAATAGTATAATCACTTTTAGACCCCTTTCCTGTGTTACCAGCCACTGTGTCTCAGTTCCTGCTATTGCTAGAAAACTTTTGGGAGTATTTTCAAATTACAGAGATGCTTGTTTTCTTGCCCATTACTCTCTTATCTATTCAGTAGTTATTTTCAGAACAGTCCTTAGAAAAGATCAGTAACACAGTACAGCCAAGATTGTAACACAGCAGAGGTATTACAACATTCACTTCAAAACAATTATAAAATAAGGCCTTAAACAGAATGCTGGAGTGGAATAGGCAAAAAAAGTAAATAAATTAAAAGGGTCATGTTGTAACATTTTCCAGGCCAAAATAATTTAGGAGGTAAGCAGGAGAAGTCTATGACACTGGTATGGGCACCAGCCCAAAAAGCACATGGCAACAAAGGCTATGATGGTCCTAGGAGTTGGTGGTGGCAGTGGTGGCAAAATCAGCTTCTAGAGCCCTCCATCCAGAAATGATAAGAGGGATAAACAACTGGTCAGAAAGAGATTACGGGGGACCATGAGCAGACACTGGGTGTTGTTTGGCAACTCTATTACCCTTACACAGCTCTGAATCACAGTTCTAGGGCCAAAATGAGTGCTAGCATTTGAGGTTGCAAAGGAACAGGGGCCCTTCCTTGACAAAAACAAGAACATAAACAAAGAGAAGAGTGACCACATCTCTCCCCAAGTTGTACCACCTTGAAAGTACCAAAAATCCAAATACCTTCCTCCAGAACTAGCTCTGAAAATAGTAGCAGGAAAAAGCCTGAAGCTTAGAACAATGTTCCCCCATATCCTGGGTGAGTGGAGATCAACTTTTCAAAGTCAAGAAATAGTTGGAAACAATGTGCAAAAATAAAAAAATAATCTGAACATAAGTTATTACTGTTGCAGGAAGATCAAAACCCAAACTCTGAAGAAAACAGCTACATGAACACATCTACAAGCAAAGCCTTAAAGATAAACACAATTTGAACATAAGCCCAACAAAAAATCCTGGGATCTAGATATCATATTTCAAGAAATTATAAAGGAAAGCTGCCTTGTTATCTTAAATTCAGAGGGCAAAATAGAATCCATTGAATATCTCCTGAAAGAGATATAAAAATGAAAATTTCCAGGAATGTTATAAAGCTCTCAGGTCAAGGAGAAAATATTGAAGCAGCCAGAAAGAAATAATTCAAATATCATGGTGCTACAATACGGATCACAAAAAATTTAGCAGTTTCCACATTAAAAGAACCGAGGGCTTGGAAAATGATATTCTAGAAAGCAAAGTAGTTGAGATATTACAAACAAAAATACCAAACTAAGTACAATATTCCAGGAGAAAAAAATTTATATTTATTGAAGCAAAGGACTTTCAAGCATTCCTGATGAAAAGA
Organism: Gracilinanus agilis; assembly: GCF_016433145.1. Taxonomy (NCBI): domain Eukaryota; kingdom Metazoa; phylum Chordata; class Mammalia; order Didelphimorphia; family Didelphidae; genus Gracilinanus; species Gracilinanus agilis. The sequence continues at coordinate 649,859,258 of NC_058130.1, forward strand.
ACTAAGATAAATAGAATATTTAACATTCAAACACAAGACTCAAGAGAAGCATAAAAATGTAAGAATAAGAAAGAAATCATAAGAGATTCAATAAGGATAAACTATTCAGATTCCTATATTAAAAGATGATATATGTGATCCTTTTGAACTTTATCATTATTAGGGCAGTTAGAAGAGCTGACTAGAGGATACAAGTGTGAGTTGATTATGTTGGTATGATCTCAAAAAAATTAAGGCATGAGAAAGAGGGATTCACTGACAGAAGGGGGAAAGGGAAGGAAGAATAGATGGAATTATCTCACATAAAAGAGATGCAAATGGAATCTTTTGAGTAGAACAAAAAGAAGGGGTGAAGCAGTGCTCCAGCCCAAAATAACATAGAACAACAATAAAGAGGACAAACCTTGCTGGGATATATGGATCAGATGTGATACAGCTCAAGTAATGAGGGAAAAAGCTGTTCAGACAAGCCTCAGCAGGGTAAGAGTGAAAAACAATGCAATACAGAACAGGTGGTAGTGGGAGGAAAGTAGCTCACATAGTTGAGCCATAACAGAGGCTGGAAACAGCCAAGTGCAGGCAGCAGTGAAAAGAACTCAGCCCAAGAAGATACAACCTCAGTGGAATTGGAAAGAACTCAACTAAACCCAGTGTGAATGTTATCTGAACTGAACAACTTCAAAGCTCACATAGTAGGTCAACTAGGCCTCCTCTGCAGCATTCAATCCATAATCAAGACAACTGAGATAACCCTAGACATAGTATAATAATGAAACAGTACTTCCTCTACCCTATGAACAGAACTAAGTAAGCTTCAACATATAGACAAAATCAAGGGAGGGAAAGCCTCAAATGAGCAAAAGTTAGAAAAAAATTCGAACTCTAGAAAAACATGTCAGCAACAAAGATGACCAAAACCCAAATTCAGAAGAGGACAGTAATATAAAAATGAAAACATATGAATTTTCAAAGGAAAATGTGAAAGGATGTCAAGTCCAAAATGAACTCCTGAAAGAGATGCAAAAAAAGATACAAATCAAATAATGAGGCAGAAGAAAAACTAGTAAAGAAAATAATTTCTTAACAATCAACAGTTTAGAACAAAAACTTACTCAAAAAAAGTTCCCCAAAAAAGGAAATACAATACCTCACATAGGAAAATAACTCCCTCAAAAAGGAAGTACAAAGCTTGAAAGAAGAAAATGGTTTCCTAAAAACTAGAATTAGTCAAATGGAAACTAATGATTTCATAAGACAGTAGGAAGGAGACAATAAAACAAAATCAAAAGAATGAAAAAATAGAAGAAAATCTGAAATCTCTTCCTGGAAAAACAACTCACCTGGAAAATCATGCAGGAGGGAGAATTTTAAAATCACTGGATTGCCTAAAAGCCATGATCAAAAAAAGAACCTAGATGCCACATTGCAAGAAATTATCAGAGAAAACTGCCTTCATATTATTTAACAAGAAGAGAAAATATAAATTGAAAGGATCTACCAATCATCTCCTAAAAGAAATCCCAAATTTAAAAATCCTATATCTAGTATGGCCAAATGCCAGAACTCCCAAGCCAAGGAGAAAAGTTTACAAGCATCTAGAAAAAAACCAATTCAAATATTGCAAATGTTATGGAACCAAAATTGGAATTACATAGGACCTAGAAGCTTCTACATTAAAGAACTGAAAGATATGGAATATGATATTCTGCAATGCAAAGAATCCAAACCTAAAAACCACCTATCCAGTGAAATTCAGCATAATTCTCTAGGGGAAGAAATGGATATTTAATGAAATAGAGGATAACCGGGTATTCCTGACATGATGTTCATGATTAGGGCTAAAAAGAAAATATGATGAGCATATTCAACACTCAAGAGAAGGATAAAAAAGAATATATAAAAATCTCAAGGGAATCAGTAGGATTAATTTAATCACATTCCTTTATGGGAAAAACATAACTAAAATATTTAAGATACTTAAAGATATTTTAAGAGATATTTAAAGTAATCAAGAGAAACAAAAGAGTTAAACTTTGCTAGTAAGTTACTAGTATTAAGGTGAGAAATAAAATGCTTGAGATATCTATGATACATGAAGTATCTAAGATACCTAAAGTACTTAGGATTCTTAATGTACTTAAGAATTTTATCAGGGGCAACTAGGTGGTTCAGTGGATTGAGAGCCAGGTCTGGAGATGGGAGGTCCTGCGTTAAAATCTGGCCTCAGATACTTCCTAGCTGTGTGACCCTGGACAAGTCACTTGACCTCCATTGCCTATCCCTTACCACTCTTCTGCCTTGAAACCAATAACACAATATTGACAAGGTAAGGGTTAAAAAAAAACTTTATCATTTGGGGGGCAATGACTGGGGGTACGGGAGGGGGGATTGAGGGAGAGGAGGTGAGAGAGGGAGAGGGAAAGAGAGAGAAATTAATATGATGAGATGATATCGCAAAACAAAAAAATCAAGGAATAAGAAAAAGGAACTTACTGGGAAAAGAGGAGAGAAAGATGGAGGTAAATTATCTTATATGAGGAGGCATGTAGGAATCAATACAATGTAAGGAAAGAAGTGGGTATGTGTCAGGCAATATTTGAACCTTACTTTCATTTAAAACTATCTAATCCAATACAGAAGTAAGAAGTAGAAGGGGAATTAAAGGGGAGGAGGACAGACAAAAACAGAAGCAAAGTCATTTGTCAACAGGAAAGGCTGAGTGGAGAAAATGAAAAGGTTAAACAGGAGAAAAATAAGAAAAATGCAATACACCTCCAGAGAACTGATGAAATCTTGATTGAATTGAAGGATAATTTTTCCCTTTATTTTTCTTGCTTTTTTATGACATGATTAATTTAGAAATATGTTTTACTTGATTTTCATGTGTATAACTGGCTTTGCAGTGGATGAAGGAGGAGCTGGAGGAGGGAGTCTGAAACTCACCATTTTAAAAGATATTTAAAAATAATAAAATTTAAAAGAAAAATCAAAGATAAATAAGAAAAGTATAGGGGGGGTGGAAATTAAAGAAAGGTAAATATTCAAAAATGGCCTTAATACAATGGAGAAAAGACTAGTTTTCATGCCTACTTAGCTCTACCATCACCAGGCTGTGCTCAGTAATATTGGCTAAATCAGTGAATATAAGTTAAAAGGCCCTGGATCTTTCTAGGATCTAGTGCGTCTCTTCATATATTTACTTAGAGAAGAAAAGTCATTTACTTAAGACCTATTACATAGAAGGCACTTTAAAGTATAAAAATATGAGCAGGACAATTAGCATTCTTGAGACGCTAACAGCTGTCATTTCCACCACCTTGTCTATATATACCACTGTAGAGATGAAAAAATATTTTCACAAATACAGAGAGAAAGGACTGCAGGCCACTGTGGACAAGATTATAGCATACAGAAATCACTGATTTTTTCTACAGATTAAAATGAGAGAAGAGAAAAAATGGATAAGAAGTTCCATGATATTCAAAGCAAATTATAAATATAGCCAACCACAAAGGCAGATCCCAAGGCAAATGATTTATTCTATTTAAATAATACCTTATATAATACTTAAGCTATTCTCATAAATTTGAACATATTCATTTATTCATGACTTTTTTATCTTGGGATGATCTTGAATGTATATTGTTGTTTCTTTGGTATTTTTTTATAGTTTCAAGCTTTTAATTGAATATTTGTAATCACACTACATCACTTTCTTAAATTCTATTCCTTAATTTTTTGTATGAATAACTTTTAGTGGTAGAGGTGGAAAAAAATTCTCATCTAAAATTAGTGATTAATCTTGAAGAACAAAGTAAATGTGTTTGGTGTTTGCTTAATAAGCACTACACATATGCTTTTTAAGGCAGAGGATATAAATGGTTAGGGAAGAGTTACTGTCTTCCTCTTAAAACAAAAAAGACAAAATCCTTTTTTGAGTAACACACACACACACACACACACACACACACACACACAGACAAACAAACTTGAGTGCCTTACTAAGCTTAATTACAATTTCCTCCAACTGGAACATTCATAAGTCTTAAATCCTTTTACTGAGTTTTACTGCCAATAATTACATAAGTATACAGAACCTCTCCAAAAGTTTGAAAATGGTTTTCAAAAGTTTATTTTGACAAAAAAATAATGCTAACCTTCCTTGCCCCGTATCTTTTAGATAGAGGAGATATAGATAGAGATGAATTCTAAAATAAAGAAAAATTGAAACTGGAGTTAGGTAAGGAAAGAAGGCAGGGGAGAGCAGGGGGAAGGATCTTCTGAATTAGTTTTATACCAAAACAAATATGGCATTTGAATTTTGCCCAAATGAGTAAGTTTTAAACCATTATTCCTTCATTATGACTTCCCAAAATATATCTGGCAATAAATCTACAACCAAATCTCTTTTTACTACAGAACTAAGCAAGTAAAGCTCTCAGCATGTAGGGAAAAAAGCTTGAGAATAAAGTAAAAGTTGGTTATTCAAGAAAATTATCTTTGTAATTTAAGAACAAATTTCAAACTTCAAGTTTCCCATACATTTACTAAGACAAAGTGACATTTTGTACTATCACATCTTTTATCTATAAAGAATTCTATATACAATTTTATTCTATTTAATAAATCTGAACTCCGAATCCAAATGTTTAAAATGGGAAAAAAAGAGGAAGATGTTCCTATCAAAAAATAAGGCTTGTGTTTCCCATATATACTCCAGTATAAACTGTAGAGCAATCTCTCTTTGATAAAAACTTGGAATTTATTACTTCCTATGTATAAAAAATCAGTGAAATTATACTGAATAGTTAATATTTCCAAGTTTTAAATCTTTGAAACTAACATTCTTCATATCATATTTACCTGAAAATTTACAGCCTTTGCAAATTTGGCACTCTATAAGTAATAATCTAGGAAAAGAACTTAAAACATTATATACTGACCAAGAGTCTGGTTGTAGTACAACGGAACAAGTTTTAAGTTGGAATGGTTAATAGTCTAGATGTCAACTTGAAAGGCTAGGAATGTACTTTAGATATCCCAGTTCCCCAAACCTAACATGGATTCATCACCCATCAATTTATCTTAATCAGTCACGAAATTGTTATTCTCCAGACTATCCTTCTTTTTAAGGTAAAAATAAAAGTTATAAAGTGTCTATTTATTGCATAGAACCATGTACTGTGTATAATAGCATTTCCTTTAATTTTCTAAAAATTTACCTCTTTCTGGCTTCAAGTACTGCCACTTCAAATTCATCCTGACTTATCAAAAACTCCAAATTCATACTACTTATATTTATCATTTCATAGGATGATCATTTTTGGCCTAACCCTTCATCTTTTTAGAAGTCCTGTTCTCAGAAGACAAGTACCCTCGCTCCTATGTCTCTGATTATAAAGAGTTGTTCTCCAGACCTTCCCTGGTCCTAATCATGTCTTTCTTAAAATGCAGCAACCAGAACTTCAACTAATCTTCCATGTAACATGGCTTTCCGGTATAGTAAAGTGAAATATCCTGTTCCCATATAGCGTTCATGAAGAAGATTTGGCATTCTAAAAGTTGAAAGTATATACTCTGCAGGCCTTAAAGCACTAACATTTGTTAGCTGCCATTATTATTATCATCAATCTCATCATCATCACTACTGAGATAATACTAGACCATTTCTAAAGACAACAATCAAGTTAAATTTAGTTCTTTAAGAATACTAAAGAAAGAAGGCAGGAAGTAAGGGTGATCCTTGCAGATTACTAATCAACTAAATTTACTAATTTACTTCCTATTCTACAACTTCTAAAAGTTCTGACACAAAAGTTTGTGTTGCTGGTGCTCTGTTTTTAAGTCCTAGAACTGGTAGAACTCTTCTGTTCCCTGACCAAGCAGAAGCCTTTCAATTCTGTCCTTTATTTCCAAATTCTTCTCTACTCTGCCCAAGCTACCAAGCACTCTGTAAATTCCCTCTCTTTCCTCTGCTCCAAGATTCCCAGATACTAAGTCTCCAGAATCCATTTGTAATCATCATTCTTCACCTGTTCTCTTGCTTATGGCTTCAGTTTCCCCTATCTTGCTCTGGAAATGTGATGCTTATGCCATTGCTTTGAGTTACAAAAATGGCAAGTACTCAAGGTGGGAATCAAACCCAAGTTCCTTATGACTGTGACACCAAAACTTTATCTACCATACCTTGAAAAGAGATGTCCATTCACAACCCAAAACATATCTCCCCACTTACTAAGGTATATAATTCAATCTGAGCAACAAAACTTTTCATTTTAAAGGGAGTTCCTTTTTGAACTGTCAATTAAAATTAACTTTCAAATAGATTCAGTGTACAAGCAATATTGGTTCATATAAAATTCTTTCCTGCTCTTCAAAGAGGGAAAGGAAATTATAGAATAAAGAAATTTGGCCAAGTTAGCCGAAAAAAGGTGAAGTGGGAAGGCAAGAGAAAGGAAAGGTGCTATCAAGAATGTTTACTATCTAGTTTGGCCTCTGATACAAAGCCACAGAATCTGTTAGATGCACCCCAGTAGTCATCTAGTCCAGAATACAACTGAACAAGAATCCACTTTAGACCAAATAAGTGGTCATCCAGGTTCTGCCTGAAGATCTGAAGACATTTCTTTAAGACAACTCATCTGACTTTTGGATAGCATCATTTGTTAATAAGCTTTTACTTGCTTCAATATGTCTTTTTCAGCTTCTGTCAGTCACTACTAGGTTATGCCCTTGGAACCAAGTAGAATAAATCAAATCCCTCCTTCCATCTGAGAGCCTTTATATTATTTGCAAATAGCTACTGAGATCCCCATCTCTTCTCATCTTCTGGCTAAACATGCCCGGTTCTTTAAACTACTTCATATAGTCATGATCCCTGAGACTTTCATGATTTGCTTTCTTCTGTCTACTCTTTAGTCTAACAACATCCTTCTTTAACTGTGATCCTTCGAACTGAACACAATACTCCAGATATGGTCTGACCAGAACTAAGTTAAGCAGGAAGATCCTGAAAGCAAAACCACATTTTATGTAACCTAAGATCATATTTGTTCTCTTGACAGTATATGAAATGCACTAAAACTCGCAAGTGTTCATGTGAACTGCTATCTAGCAACATCTCTACTCATCTTGTACTTGGAAAATTAATTTGCTGAATCTAAACTTTATTAAATTCCACTTGTCATACAAGGTGTTTTTGCAATTCTTACCAATTTTTGTCATCTGAAATTTTTGAAATTCAATATTTTTATTCTGAACTTAAAACACAAAAAAAGTAAGTATGCCTATATAACAAATAGAATATAAAAAAAAGGATTGTACTTGAAATAATGGATCTCTCTTTCTTGAGTACTTCTTGATACTTTTTTACTAGAAGTATGGAATAAATTCAAAAGACTAATTTATTTTTAATTAGATTTTAATAACTTTTGTTTTCACATTGTCTAGATTTCCCCTGTATGCTTCTCATTAATTTCTCCAAGAAAAATATTACATAACAAAGAATATTTTTAAAAAGAAAAAGAAAAAAGAATAAAAAATCAGAATTAGTACAAATTTCCAAAGCATATTCTTTAAAATCTAGTGTCATATACTATATTCTACAACCATGAAATCCAACCTCTATCAAGGAACTATAAGAATAAGGATAAAAATATCCTCCAAGGCCATCATTGTTCTTCATAATTTCACAATATTCAGTTTCAATTTTTTTTGTGGTTCTTTCCATTTACCTGGTTGTTCTACTGTATATGTCGTTTACCTGTTTCTGCTTACTTCACTTCACATTGTTTCCTATAAACTCTTTTCTGCTTCTCTGGATAGATAATTTTAGATAGCACTGCAATATTTCATTATATTCACATACCATAGTTTCTTTTACTATTTCCCCCAAAGTGAACTACTTTCCTTTCACTTCCTTGCTACCACAAAAGGTGCTATTATAAATATTTTGGTCATTGCTTTAATAAAAGTTCTAGTTCTACAAGATCCAGAAATTTTTCATTCATGATTTCTTTAAGTACAGTTCCTACTCTTTTTTTATCATAGATTTTACTCTATGATTCTTAAATTATTTCCTCTTGGAACTGTTTTCCAGAACCATTTTTTTGGGTAGCAAGTACCTTCTTCTCTCTTCTATTATTTTTCTAAACTTTAATTTTGTGCTAATATTTCTCACCTGTGGATTCTTGGTTTTCTGTTTGTTCTACTCTATTCTAAATTTAATTCCTAATTTTTTTTCTTCTGATTCTTTCCTACAGAATTTTTATTTCACTTTTTAATTTTTTGGTTTATATCTTCTAAGCAGTATTCTTGTAATGGTTATGCAGAATCTTCCCCCCTCCCTTTGATTGTTTGCTTGCAGCTATTTTACAATTACTCTTTTCTTCTAAATTAGAATTTTTGTATATCTACAGATCTATAATAATTTTATAGTGGTTGGTGTCTTGTATTTACACATATCTTCAGATCATATATATTTATCTATATGTTCAAAACGCTGAATTGGAACTTAATATCCAGAACAAGCTCCACTTCATCTTATATTCTGAGGTACAGTGAGACCTACTCTGTCTCTCACTGAGCCTCCAGGGTTTCTAAGCTGACCCACTTCCAAAGGTATGCTTGCACTGAGAAGACTGGTTGGTTTTAAGCCTACCACTCCTATCCCACATACTCTGAGGTTTAGAATCATTGAGGCCCCTTCAAGACTGAGTGTTCAAAACTTCACAAAACCCCTGGGTCTGGAGTTTCACTTCACAATCTAAGTGTTGACAACTTCCCATTACCTCTCTGATGACTGATTGGTACCATTCTCAATTGCTTCTAAGGTCTATGCTATATAGAGTTTCCAACTGCCATCTGGCTCTCTCTTGAAATCCTCCACTGCTACTACCTCTTGATAAAGAGTCGTATAGAATAAATTCTGTCCCTGGTACTCCTGAATAGCATTTGTCTTCTTTTCCTAAACTGGAGCTTGCTTTTCTGATGGGCCCTTGTGACTGAGGACTTCTGACTGACTCTCTCTGTCATACTAGGGTGAGTGAAGTCACTGTAGTTTCTCATGAGATCTCCTAACTATTTTTGTAGCCTGGTGTCCTTTTCAGTTTTTTTGGCAGGGATACTTGTGTGAGAGCTGGTCTGCCAGCTCCTGTTCTGGAAGTTATCTTAGCCAGAAATGTCACCTGGAAATTTAGTCAGCACATAATCAATGCATTTTTAAAAGTTATTTTAAAAAATTATTAAGGGTACAGGCCAAGAAAAGATCCCTGGAGTACTTCACTAGAGAGCTCCTTCCAAAGTGACATGTAATCATTATTATTCAGTGACTCTGGCTACCAATTTCAAGCTCATCTTACTAGTCCAAGTGTCTCCCTATATTCCACCAAAAATGATGAGACATTGTGAACTGTTTTACTACAATCTCAATAAATTAATCCAAGTATAAAGGAGCAAGGGAAAGGACCAGAGGTGAAAAAAATATTTTTATACTAAATATTGTCACAGGAAAGAACACTCAAAAGTGGAAAACTCAGCAAAGACAAGAAAAAAAATGAAATAACCAAGATATCAAGAGCTTCGACACACTTCTGCCCACTGGGGCTCCCCATCTCTAATCTAATCCCTCCTGGCCTAGACAGCACCAAAGATTCTGTGCCTATTATAATCTTACTACCAACTTTCAAAGTTAACCCCTTAGTAGTATCTCAGAAGGGGACTTCCTTTTGCAGGGAGACTGAGAGCTACTAATCATACTAGATCCAAAGCCTGAAAAGGAGGAAAATATAGAGGAGAATAGAGCCCTACGGGCAAGCAACAAGAGGAGGTGGAATACCAGGATTGCAGGTCTATACAACTTTGTAAGAAAGTTTAGGAGGAAATAAAACAAGAGGAGTGAAAAAATATGGAGAAGAGATGCTGATTTTTTTTTTTGCAATAGCAGGGAGGACTGACCCATAATCTCTTCCAAAGTGGTATCATAGGGACTGAAAAACATTTGTCAAAAAGAAGCCTATGGATGGAGAGGAAGTTGAGGGAAAGGCAAAGGAAAGGTTGAAAATAAGCCCAATTTCAATGGTACTGGTAGTCTCCATGTCATAGTATTTCAACAGGTCACCCTCATCCATAAGAACATAAACCTTGCTCATACTTGAGTAGGCAACAATACCAAAGTAACAAGAATCAAAGAATTATGGCCTCTCAGAACATCATGGAAAAGAAAAGCTAAATTTGAAGCAAGCTATATTTAGGAATTCCCTTAAATTTTGAGACTGAAGAGACTTTCATAAAAGGAAATAATGGCAGTTAGTATGATCTGTTTTTGATGAAGCCATACTGGTTCTTTGTCATCACCACCTACTTTTCTAGATATTCACTGACAATCTCTTTACTGGTTCATTCTAGAACTTTGTCAGTAATTGAATTCACCTTCCCTGTCCTCTAATCCATGTATTATAATTCTCTTCCTCTCTTTTATTTTAAAAAGGGAAATATCTATCCTTCTCCAGTCCTGAGGCACCTCTAATATTCTACAGTCTTTCTTTAAAACTCTTACCTCTGTCTTAGAGTCTTTTAAAGATCACCAAAAATAGCTTAATCATACCCAGTAGTCCTTCTAGGATCCCAGGATATCATTTATCTAAAGGACTTCAGCTTTTGCAATTTATTTACATTATGTATCAACATTTTATTAGCTATGTGTGTTCTGACCTCCTCAACTCAAAGATTATTTCTAACTTTCCACCTGAGGCTGCAGGCAGATCGGGAAACCAAGTAAGGAGAAAGTACATTCTAAATTGGAGATAAGGGACTAAGGGGAAAGGAATAAGCATTTATTAATTACCTACTATGTGCCAAGATATTGTATTAAGTGCTTTATAAATATCACCTCCTTTATCTTCATAGCACTCCTCTGAGGTTACCTCTAAGTAGTTTGTAGTAAGATTATTTTCATCCTCCTCATTAATCTAACATATTCCTAATCTCCTAATCTAACATATTCAACTATTTCCAATGTATAGGCATTTACTCACTTTATATTTAGGGTAGCTACCTATTTTTATATGTATATATGCATACATACACATATACAAAAATTCATGTACATATATATATTTCTACACACACACATAGATTTCTATATAAAAATCTATTTGCCATTTTCTCTATTAGGATGTAAGTTCCTTAAAGAGTTTGGAGCATTTTATTACTTTAGCTTGCAGCCATAGTGTTTGTCAAGTAGCATGTCCTTACTAAATGCTTTTTGGTTGATTTATTCATCTCTATTCCTTAGCAAAATGCCTATATATCAAGTTTTCTAGACCTTCTCTTCCAAACCCAACTGACACTCCTCATTTATGAATGTGTTCAGTAAATGACCTCATTTAAGAGACAGACACACACCATCTGGGGCAAATGCTCATATTTTTCAGGTCCTTACATGGATAATATTCTTTTAGTTTTCTTCTCAGTCTCAGAGGAAGAGGTTATCGTTACCTTCTAATCTATCCCTACACACACAGATTATGTGTCTTGAGTAACTCTTTGTCTTTTAAGACTAAATATCAATTCTTGGACTTTTAATACTTACTAAAATACAGCTCCCCATCACATTTCCAGCATTGATCACTGTTTCTCTTCTGTAGATACTCTGATCCAAATTGGCCTACTAGTTGTTCACTCTACACCACACTTTATGGTGCCTCTCTCAGTCCTCACTGCACAGGTGGCCCCTAATATTCTGAATTCACCCTTTCCTCACTTCCTATTGTAGAATTCTTAGATTTATTCAAAACATAGCTCAGGAACCATCTCTTGTGGGGCCCCTTTTCATACTTCTCTCCCTGCCCCAAGCACTCTCTTCATCTCAAAATTATTTTTATATTGTAACTAATAAAATTTTGCCCAACTCCTATTCTCACTGAAAAGTTAGGTCCTCGGAGCATGGCTTTTGCTTCCCCTCAAAGTTCTAATGATAACACTGTGGAGGCAGGATAGGTTGTCTAACATGTTCATAGGCTCAATCTCTCACCATTGTGCTTCCCCTCTTAAGGTTACCTAGGATACATGTGGTGAAGGACTAACTCACAGTTCTTGGTTCCTAGGAGTCCCTTTTATCCCCAGTAATGTAGTGTTTAAGATATTCCTTTACATATAATTAATGTGCATCCATTTTTCCTTGACTTGTAGTGTAAACATTGCCATCAGATCCAGGAATATGGCAAACCGTTATCAATTGATCACGAGATGTGGCAAGGGTACATAAGGGGAGATTACGGGTTTAATACCCTCTAGATCAGTGATGTCAGACAAATAGAAAAAGATCCCTAAGACTGCATTTTGACTTACAAAATCACAAATTATCATTATCTACATTGCTTTGCATTTTTATTTATTTTGACAAACATTTTCCTATTTTAATCTAGATTAGTCAATACTCTAGTTTTACAATTCCCATATGGCCCAAGATAGAGACTTTAATACCTCTATTTTATATCTTTTTAAGCTGTCATGGTCCTCCAGCCAAAGGAAGGTTGGGATGGGGAGAGGACCTGTCCCATTCAGCTCACCCTAGCCCATAATTCCTTCTCAGGGGTGTAATAGAAAGTCACACTTACTGCAACTTCTCTAACTTGAAACTTTACAGATGACAACGTCACTCCAGTTCAAAAAATTTATGCACTTAGCCTAAAGCCCAAGAATACATTGGAGTTATGTTGGACCTCCCATTTTCTGGCAAAAAATAGCACCTGATTTCAAAGAGTTCCAAATCTACTTAGGGAAACTACATGTAAACATGTATTTATAAACATGCTATATACACTGGATAAAAAGGAGATAATCAATAGAGGGAAAGCACTAGAATTAAAGAGGATCAGAAACAGCTTCATGTAGAAAGTGAAATTTTTAACTTGGACTTGAAGAAAGCTAGGGAAGGCAGTAGGCAGAGATGAGGAGGGAGAGAATTCCAAGCATGGATGATAGCCAGCAAAACAAAAACAAAAATAAAAACCTGGGTTAGAGATAAAATGTCATATTTGGAACAGCAAAAAGGCTATTGTCACTAGATGTAAGAAGATTAGAAATGGGTAGGGATGGGGGAAAGTTATGAAGAGTTTTGAATACCAGGGAACTTCATATTTGATTGGGAAGAAAAGAGGGAGCAAGGGAGTTGACTGGGTAGGGCAGCAATAGAAGATGACACTCAGACTTGTATTTTAAGTCTGTCACTTTGGCAGCAAAGTAGAAGGTAGGCGGGAGTAGGGAAAGAGGCTGGTGGCAGCCAAACCAAACAGATTTTTGCAATGAGATGACTATAACCAATTAATGATTATTACATTATGTTTGATGCAAGTAACCAAAAGTACCAACCAAAAATAAATGTTGATAATAACTATGTTAGATAAGGATGCATATTATACCTAATTTTAAATATCAAAAAGAGTTGTAGTTGGAATGCAGATCAAAGCATATTATTTTTCCCTTTTTTTGTTTTGGGGGTTTTCGTTTTATATGAGAATTTTCTCACTGCAAGGACCAATACAGAAGTATGTTTTGCATGATAATATACATGTATAACCCAGATTAATTTAATTACTCATCTCCAGGAGGGGGAGGAAGAGAGAGGAAAATAATTTGGATCTTCTTTTGGAAAACATGTTGAAAAATTGTTATTACATATAGTTGGGAAATAAAACATTTTAAATGAAATTGTTTAAATATCAAAAATATAGTAGAATATATTAAATTAAAAGGTCTATATGAGTTCTCATACATGTGCTGCTGTTGATAAATATCTATCCTAAAATGTGTATATAATACATATATATAAATCAAGGTAAGTTTTTCAGAGATTGTTAAACTTCAGACAATACACATAGAGAAAGAAGAAAATCAGGAGAAAGAAGGAGAAATGTGAGCTTTAAGAAAGGTAATTTTTAAGATTTGAAGTGCTTGGGAGGGAAAGTAGTAGGAATATGCTGGTGCTCAATGTTAAATTATCGGTGTCAGCATTTACACTTGAGAATAATAAATAAATAAAAGCAACAAATAAGAGCTTAATTTATTTTTTTGTTGATTGGTTAGACTTAAGAAAGAGATGGAGAGTATATTAAAGATTCAGAATTAACTTAAAAGTGTGCTAACTTATATTTTGTGGATTTCTTTTCTCCCAGTGAGCCAGATGTTAAATATCTACTAACAAATGCCTGTTAGAATATATCTACCTCACACGTACTACCACTACCCCACAACTGAAGCTCAAAATTCAATCTTTTTTGTTTTCTTAATTAAGTGAGTTATTTTAAAATCAGCATTAGTTGTATTGAATTAAAAACTGTTTATTCAAGTACTAACTACATGCCAAGCACTGGAGACACAAAGAAAAAGAGAGAGACAGGAACACGTCAACACTCAGGAATCTTGCACAAATATGTGTGAAGATTAACAAAAATTACATTCAAGTTTATTTTAAAACAACATTTGAAATTTTATTTTAACAAATATTTTTCAAAAAAGCCGAAGAAGTAAACTCTTATCTCACAGATTTCTCAAGGATATCACACATTACCTCCTAAAACAAAGATTCCCCCCATTTAAATATAATATCTGGAATTTGATTGACAATGTGTTCTTGTGTTTAGCATAATGCCTAGCACATAGCATGAAGGCTTAATAAACATTTGTTGACTATGTAATATTTTTATTCAAGGAGTTAGCCAAACTGCTTACAGATGATACAGAGAAAAAGCAAAGCTAATGAGCTCCTTCATGAAACAAGATAAAAGCCAAATTTGTTAAGCTGTGAATAAATTTATGATCTTTTACATTTACTAAGTGGTTGCTTTATATACTTTTAAAATGGCAGTGATGCATTGTCAAGCAGGGAAAAAGAAAAAGAAAAATTCCAACTTAACCTGTGTAGAGTTTTTGCCATGTTCTTTCTGGAGGAAGAATATTGAAAAAACAAATTATTAAACTTTTTTATATGAAGGAATAGGGTCATATGGAAAGAATGCTTGTGTTAATGATATACAGCATTTGCAATAAATCCTTCTCACACTGTGAAACACTAACCAATATTTCACAAACCTCCCTTAGGTCAACATGGGAGACCTAAAGCAACCAACCAGATTAAATATAGACCACATCAAGGAAAACCAGGGCCACACAGAAGCACTTTGCTACATAGGAGACAAAACAATACATATAAGATTTCAATAGTTTCTCAAGCTGTTCCAGTCATTGTTGGCAAAAAATCATATTTTCCCAAACCTCCTGAAAACATAGACATTACCTAGGGCTAACGATTTTCAAATTCCCTAAAAAAAGAACAAAAATATCTTTGTTTTTCATCAAGATGCTACAAAGTCTTAAATTAGAAGGTGGGGAGGAAATGGGAGAGGGAGAAATAAAATCTAGATAAAGCTCTAAAGTCTACGTGATAGATCACTCACTGCTAAGTTACTCTGCTATGTACACAGAGCTAAGACACATATCTGCATATAAGAATATCATCTGTTTCACTTGCATTCTCAGGACTTTTTTTTAGTGAGGTCTACAGTTATGCCTTAATTTAATGGGTTTTCCAAAAGGGAAAGCACAAAACTCAGTTTACCATGGGTAGCTAGGTGACACATTGCAAAGGACACTAGACCTGGAGTAAGGAAGACCTGAGTTCAAGACACTAGGTGTGTGACCCTGGGCAAGTTACTTAATCCAGTATGCCTCAGTTCCTCATCTATAAAATGAGGGAGAAGGAAATGATAAACCACTCCAGTATCTTTGCCAAGAAAACCCTAAATGGGATCGCAAAGAATTGGACATGACTGAAACAACTAAACAACAACATTTAACACATGCCTAGAATTCAAGTTGAAGGATCTGATGAAAATTAATGAGAAAACCAAGTAAATGTGTTAAGTCTCATAAACTCATTCCCAACATAAATATGGATACTGATTTTTAAAAATATTTTGACTATGTGGAAGGACAGGTATTTCTACGAATCAAATTTAAGATGGCAAGAATAACAACAAATCAGTTCCAACCAGATGCTTAAAGATGGGATCATTATTCCATGGGGTAGCCTAAGTAGAAGAAAGGAGAAAACGATGGGATTCTATGCAATTCACTTAACCTCTTCAACCCCAGCTTCCTCATCTATAAAGCTGTAGTAATTATAGCACCTAACTAATGGGATCAATGTAAGGATCAGATAAGGTAACATGTTTATCTTTCATAAACCATATAGGTGCCAAATAAAATGCCAAATTATTTAGGTTCTATGGGGCTATGTATCTGTTTTGAACTCTAAATTTTGTTAATAGGAAGTCATTATAAAGACACTTCACTGGATCACTGCATATTACAATAAAACCTGCATGTAAGCCTAAGGGTAGAGGGATGGTACTGCATTCTACAATTCTAGAAAAGGGGTAAGGTAGAAAGGGGAGAAATAAGGGTTTAAGAGAAAATATAATGATTTCATTCTTGGACATATTGAGTTTGAGATGTCTAACGGGATTCTAGTTATATCTGAAAGGTAATTGGAGATGTAAGACTGGAAATCAATAGATCAATAGAGGGTAAAATAGGCAGATTGAAAAATCATCAGCAGAGGGCTCAAAAAACACTCACAAATGCAGCCCAAACTAGAATAAAATGTAATTGGGGTACATTTATAACAAAATAAAACATTGATAATACTACATTTTAAAACTAAGTCACTATGCAGCCTGCAGGAATGCTTATGCACAGATTAGTGGCCCCATTCTTATTGTTTGACACCTCTGCTCTAAACCATCTTAACACCCTAAATTGCAGAGAAGTAGTATAATTCAGAGCTTTCTCATCCAGCAGTTTCCTACTCTGAGGAGGTCACAGGTAAAGAGTCCCTGTTCCTCTCCTTAATTGCTAGGCACTGATAAAACCTGAAGTTTCTGATCTCTAAAGGGCGGGAAGAAAAGGGACTATGTACCAGGCACAGTGCTAGGCACTTCACAAATATTTTCTCATTTGATCCTCCAAAATAACAATTTTATTTGACCCAACACAGTACCAAAATTGACATAACCACCAAATTTCCTGTCTCCCTCTAACCCCTCTATCTGGGTAAATATAACAATTAATATTTAGATAGAACTTTGCACCCTGAAAGCAAATAAGGTGGCACAGTAAGAAAAGACCTAAATCCAGGAAGGCCTGGGTTCAAATTCAGCCTCGGAAATTTATCAGTTTTTCAACCTTAGAAAAATAATTTAACCTCTCTCAGCTTCAGTTTCTTCATTTGTAAAATGGGGATAATAGCACTTCACAGGTCTGATATAAGATAATATTTGTAAAGAGTTTTGCAAACTTCAAAATGCTATATGTCAACACTAATAATCACAATCATCATCATTATTATTAACATATATTACCTGATTTGATTTGCACAACAATCCTGTGAAGAATATTTGTACTAACTCACCTATCAAGAAATAGATATTGAACAAATAAGTGATTAAAAAATAAATGTTATAAAAAGAAAATTGAAGAAAGTTTACCCTTAAATATTTAACATTCTTTCTGAGCCATTGTGGGAAAATATTAATTTAAAATACAGATAAGTTTGATATGGGCTCATATATCTCATTCTTCAAATAGAGTAGCAAGAAGAGTACTAGACTTGGAGACAGAAAGACCTGAATTCAAATCCAACTTCAAACAGGCAGTAGCTGTTTGACCATAGACTAGTCATTTCACACTTCTCTCAGCCTCAGTTTATTCATCCATCAAATGAAAAAGACAACAGCATTTATCTCACAGGAAGTTTTCTATTCAATTCAACTCAACAGGTCTAAAACCTCATTGGTGAGAATCAGAAGGGGAAGAAAGGAACAATTAGGTGACTCTATGAATTGAGAGCCAGAAAAAGAGATGAGAGGTCCTGGATTCAAAGACATTTTATGATGGACAAGTCATTTAACCCCCCACTGCTTAGCTCTTACCACATTGCCTTGGAACCAATACACAATATTGATTCTAAGATGGAAGGTAAGGGCTTAAAAAAAAGAGGTGAGCTTGTGCATGTATGTGTTTTAAAAAGTAGTTTGTAAAGAGCTCTATACAAGCCAGTTATTATTATTAAGCAAACCTTTTAAAAATTCCTGGTGGCTGGAACCTGATGAAATAACAATTTATTACCATCTTTTATCTCCCTTACAAAAAGAAAAGAAAGGGGGAAGAAGGGAAGTAGTTACAACTATTCTCAATCTCTTTACTCTAACAGGGCATTTCTCAATTCTTCAGCTGGAATGATTTCACTCTAATAGTGTTAAAGGCTGGCTTGATTACCGATTTACTCTTCAGAAGGAGCTCAAATCAGAGCTCTTCATGGTTATTGCCAGAGAATATAAAATACTCCCTTCAACCAAATCCAGGAAATTCAGAAATGAGGGCAATTCCTTAATGCTTTTGAGGATCCATATAGACATACCCTCATGACCAGGAGACCTTTAGGAAATGAAGCACTCCTGCCTGGAGAGCACCAGCTTCTTGTTAAATCCAATCAGTGGAGAAACAACTGTGTCTTTGTCATGGAAACCTGAGTTTAAGTGCATGAGGATCAGATAAGACACAGCATATGGTATGGGAACAAAAATGATATGCTTTGATTTTAGATGGGGAGTTAAGAAACCAACAGAATGGGAACACTTTCAGGGAAAGCAATGTACAAATGAAGAATAAATTAGCCTCCTCTGTTCTGCAGAACAGTAATGTCACTGAGGGTGAGGTGGAGAGCACCTACAAACCACTCTGTCTTTGTAAAGTCCATACAACATAAACCAGTCTTAATTTCATAAGGGTTTTTCTGCTGTGATCTCAGGTAGGTAAGTAGTACTAAGAACAAAGTACTTAGAAGCTGGCTGTTTTAAATATTATGGATAAGTGATTAAAGAGCAAAGTATTAATTTGGAAAGGCAAATGGCTATGCTTGTGGTCTTTTAGGCTCTGTATCCTGTACAGAGGAGAGGAAGTGGTAGATTGGTTTTATAGCTGTAATTGAGACAGCATTTTACATACCTCCTTCAGTTACCCAAATACTTAAAGAACCTCTAGTCAGAGCCTTCTCAGATTACAGAAGATAATAAAAAGCCAGGAAGCATAAAAGGGGCTCTTTTGCCCACACATTAAACATGAATTTAATTACCAAAATTTCATGGGGGTATAGGACCAATACATTATGCCTCGGTGTTGAAAGCAGAGTAAGGACTTTTAAACAACATTTATAAATTGAATATACTTCTATAAGATAGCAAAGAAATTGTTCATAATATTCAAATGTTCCGTGTTACACCATTTAGTGTTCATTGAAATAAAATATAAAACTAAGCCCACTATGATCATAGCATTCTTGAATTGGAAGAAGTTACAAATGCAATCTAGTCTAAACCTCATTTTATAGATAAGGTAACTGAGACATGGGGCTTGGGGGGAAGAAATAACTTGCCCAAGGTCATATAGCTGGTAAATGGCAACTGGTATTTAAATCCAGGTCTGTCTTAAAATTCTAAGATCTACTAACACTATACAGTGTTTAAAAGTCTGTAGATATAACAGTATTATCACTGACTATTGTCCTATATATCTCTTCTGCCCTTTGTGGCATACTCCTTGAAAAGGTCATCTACAATTGGTGTCTCCACTTTGTCCACTCTTCCTCTCTTCTTAACACCTTAACTGATCTCTCCAAAGCTGCTAATGATCTCTTTATTGTCAATTTTTCAATTTCATTCTCCTGGATTGTTTTTATGCATCTAACACTCCTGATCACTCTCTCCTCCATGATATTCTCCTCTCCAGATTTTTAGGAAAGTGTTCTTTTCTCATTCCCCTCCTACCTACCACTACTTCTGTCTCCTTTACTGGATCCATTTCTAGATCACACCTCTAACTGTAGGTGCCCTAGACCTTCTTCTCTTCTGCCTCTATACAGCTTCATTTAGTGATCCCATCAGCTCCTGTGGATTTGATTGCCATTTCTATGCTGATGCTACCCCAAACTCCTTGCTTGATCTCCAAACCTCACATCTTCAGCTGCCTTTCAGATAACTCAAATTATCTTGAATTGAATATGTCCAAAATGAAATTCATTATCCTTCCCCAAAATGCTCTCCTATCTTTCATCTGACTGTAGAAGGAAATACCAACTGCCCATTCCTTTGAGCTTTTAATCTAAGTGTCATCTTTCTATCCCTTATCTATCCCTTATCCTCTGTATCCAGTCCTTTGCCAAGGTCAGTGGATGGTGACTTTTACCTTTATAACATCTCTCAGATACTTTTCCCTTCTTGTGCTGGTTCTCACCACCTCATACTAGGACTACAGCCAGCTGTTAAATCTACCTACTTCAAGCCTCCTCCTACTCCAATCCATCCTCCATTTAGCCATGAAAGTTATTTTCCTACAGCAGAAGACCAACCATGTCACCCTCCTTTTCAAAAAATTTCAGTAGTTCCCTATTACCTCTAGGAGCAAATTCTTTGCTTGATGGTCAGGGCTTTTC